>NC_053499.1:10485651-10668151 GCF_905171775.1 Rana temporaria
AGCTGGTGCTCCATTGGTCAGGGGGGCAGACTCCCCTGTCGTTCCTGCCCTCCTACACGAACTGCACACCATATCCTCCCCGGTCGCCAGCCCACTTACCCTGTGCTGCCCATGGACTGACATGTTGGAGAGTGCCCCCTCCATCTCCTCCGTGTGCCTCCTCCGTCTTCCAGTGGCGGCTGATGGGCCAGTCGGTCAGGCTTCCCCTGTGTCTCCTCGGCATCACGGTGGCCGTGCGTCTCCTCCCTCCTCCTTCTAGGCCAATAGGATCGCTTCTCCTTTTGGCCAATCAGGAAATGGAACTCAGGACCCGCTTCATGATTGGCCGGGAGGAGAATCAGTGTGACAATAGCGAATATTTTGGGAATCCTTTAGCGCAGACGCTCTATATGTTAAATATCGTAAAACAAAGATTGCATACTGTACATTATGTAGAAAATAAATGAGTACAAACTAATCAATAATAAACAGGAAAAAATAATAAAATTTACCCAAAGCCATTATAGTTTTTCTGTACATAATTATTTTATATTGGGTGTTAGTTTCTCTGTAGTCATAAAGATTTTAGAAAGACATCACAAAGTGGAGACCGAAATCTGTCTCTAGTAAGAGGGGCGCAGAATAAAGGTCATGTATTGTAAGCAACTGAAAACAGTCATGACAAATACTCACCTGTGGCCTTACAGCACTCTTACAATCACACCCCCCATACTCTGATCATACACAGATAACACTGATCACTCGTGGACAATACTCACATGTGGCCTCTGTCACTGTAGTGATTGGACTGTTGCAGCCCACTGATTGTCTGTACAGTGACGGTATAATTCCTTCCTGGTAGTAAGTTAGTGAAGGTCACTTGTGTAGATGTATTCTGTAATGTCCTATTTACATCTCCTGTTATGGAGACATTATAATTGGACACGTTTCCTGTTGGTGCCATCCAGTTCACCACCAGAGAATTCACTGACTGGTAATTGTTCACTGTGACACCCACAGCTTGTCCGGGACCTGGAAACACAATATTCATAATGTTAAGTGCTTTATAAGACTCATTATATTCATGTTTTCTGATGACTGATAAGTTCTTTAAAGTATTTTTGCAAATAGTAGAAGATTAAGAAAGAATTCAGGACATTTAATAAATGATCCTACAAAAAAATTTAAAACTTTTTCAAAACCTCCACATTTTAACTTTAAACCACATTTAAAGTACCGTATTTTATCGGCGTATACCGCGCACTTTCAGGGCAAAATCGTGGGTGCGCGATATACGCCGATACCCGCTTTCCCGCCACCGAGTTTGAATACTGCGCCGACATATACCTAGCGCAGTACACTCGTGTATAGTTGGGCAGTCTCGGCTCCTTCCGCGCTCACGTCCTGGACGTACAGGACGTGAGCGCGACAGTAGCCGAGCCATCCCGAGTGTACTACGCTCGGTATATGCCGGCGCAATATTCAAACTCGGCGCAGGAAACGAGCGAGGAGGACGCCGCAGAAGGACGCCGGACCCGACGAAGAGGACACCCGAAGCTGCAGACGGACGCAGGACCCGACGAGGCCGCCGATGGACGCCGCGCAAGACACCAAAACTGTGAGTACAAAATCTTTTTTTCCACAGGAATTTCTGGCTAACTTTAGGGGTGCGCGCTATACGCGGAAGCGCGCTATACCCCAATAAATACGGTAACTAAAAAAAAGGAAGAGGATGGGTGTCTGTAACAGCACTCACATTGATACTAAACACTTACTAAAAAAAATACTGGACTATGGTGGGGCTCAAAGATCTACAGGCCATAAATAAATAGAAAACATAAACATTTTATTTAAAGGGGTTGTAAAGGAAATATTTTTTTTTTTTCATAATAAGCATCCTTAACCTGCAGACACTCCTTCACTTCCTCATTGTTCGTTTTTGCTCAGAAGTTGCTCTATTTCTTCTCTGTTCTGTTCACTTCCTGCTTGTCTGATTGTTACTCACCACCGTGAAGGGAGGGTTTACTGCGGTGGTCAGTAACGTGCTCACCCCCTCCTGGGAACTACATCTGTGCGGCAGGACGCTCTCTACGCGTTAGAGACTTCAAGGAGGTGTGAATTACTGGGCGTGCCGCAATGCATACTGGGAAATGTAGTTCTTACATTAACAAGTGCCACAAACCAGGAAGTGAATGAGAGAACAGAAACTAGAACACCGGAGGTGATATAGATGAAGGAATTTAATAGGTATTTACTCGTTTTTTAACAAAATCATTACACTATTCTGTCTGTCTACCTTGCAGACATTAATTTTAGGCAAAAAAAAAAACATTTCCTTTACAACTCCTTCATGAAACATAAGAAAAAAAAGAAGATGTCAAAACTTTCCTGACAATAAGAGCAATTGATAGCAAATATAAGCATTCTTATTCCCTCACACAGATCAATCTCTCTGGAAACCCGTACAACAGGCATGTGCAATTAGTTTTGTTCTAACAAATTTTTCCTTAATATTTGTAAAATTTGAATATTCGACAAATTCGTAAATTCCAAACCCTGAAAATTAGGAAATCTGAAAAAAACTAACTATTAAATGATAGGTATTGGAATTTCCTTTCATATTTGGCTGTTGGTGAACGTAACAAATACGAATTTATCTGAAGTTACGAATTATCCGAAATGACGAATGCTGGGCTGCATCTAAAGGAATGGAATATAACAAATGAATAATAATTAAATAACAATAATAAAAACGTTGTATTATTATTATTATTATTATTATTATTATTATTTATTATTGTGTTTCATTCCATTGGTTTAGCATTAGTTATTTCGGATAATTCGTAACTTCGGATTCCAATACTTATAATTTAATACTTAGTTATTATTTAGAATTTTCAGATTTTTGTTCTTTTGAATTTTCGGATTTTCTTTCTTATTTTTGGATTTTCAAATTTATGAATTTACGAATTGCGATCATAATGAATGACCCGAAAAACAAAAACTAATAAAACAAAAAACGAAAAGAAAAAAATTCGGCAGTGCACATGTCTACTGTACAATAATCAGTTGTTGATCTCAGTATATATTATCTTTCCCTCTCTCGTGAAGAAGAGGATATTGTCAAATAAAATGCGTAGAGAAGAATGACATAGAAACTTTCCCTTTTGGACACTCTTTTGTTTGTGTAAAACTGTCTTCAAAAATATATACAGAGATTAACCATTGAATTGTGATGAATGAGTTACATTCAAAACATCTGAGATTATTATTGTGTGCTGTGATTGGCCCAATTATTACATGGTACAGGGTGCTGTGATTAGCCCAGGCACCATGTGATAGCTGTGGTCAATCACAGCATCAAAATACTAAGCACAGCTGTTATGAATGAAACCTATTCATAACAATTGTGTTACGTTGTGACCCCCCGACTTCTCAAAGTGTCCGGGTACTGGGAGCCGTAAATAAGGGGGTGCGCTGTGCACCCTTCAGCTGGTGCCGAGCATGTACATGATCCAGCCTGCCCATACCGCCCACCGCCAAATGTACAGTGGGTGAGCTGGTTAATATCCCCACCAGCATTATGGAGCAGCACTGCAGTTGTACTCACCTGTGCAGGTAGTTAGTGACACCGGATCAGATTCAGTTGAATTATCAGCAGCTTTGTGTATATCAGGAATGTATATGTTTGTCCAGGGGTCAGATTCACTATTGTAGCTGATTCATTGGTCACTATCATATTATTTATCAGTGAAGACGATGATGTGACATTTGTCTGCACCTGTATGTGTAAGAACTCTGATAGTCATCCGGTCTGCTCCAATTATAAGGACACAGAAGTTGAAGTCACATTATAATATTGTGGCAGCTTTAAAGGTAATGGTCCTAAAATATAGAAAATACACATGTGAGTTTGAAAGGAAAACACTAAAAGTGGAACTTAAGTAAGAAAATAAAGTCCAGTGCTAGATCACTTCAGGCGAGCCCCTTTTGCAGTATAGCTATGTACAACTTAAAAAATAAGTATATATTGTGTAAGGCCTCGTGCACACGACAGAGTTTCTCAGCAAAAACCAGCAAGAATCTTGCTGGGAGATTTTTTTTGCAGAGGAAACCGGTCGTGTGTACATTTTCGTCGAGGAAACTGTCGAGAAACTCGACGAGCCAAAAAGAGAGCAATTTCCTTGACGTGAATGGAGAAATTTGGCTCGCCGAGTTTCTCGACGGCTTCACAAGGAACTCGACGAGCAAAACGATGTGTTTCGCCCGTCGAGTTTCTCGGTCGTGTGTACGAGGCCTAACACTGCCATGGATATGAAAATATCTTAACTACACATTTCTAGCCATGGATGGATATATTAGTGGTCTATATCTAATATGATGGAAGAAATAAAATATTGTTCTATATATTATATTTCTGTTTTACCGGCTACAATGGAATCAGCAACGATTTTGTCTCATAACACATAGAGATGGTCAGAACTTACTTGTGAAAACGTATCTGCTGACAGGTGTACTCTGATACCCCCGGACTCCGACTGTCACCACGGTAACGGTGTAATTACTCCCAGATTTCAGGCTCAGGAGGGTTGTATTTGGAGAGTTACTTGTCACAGTGATGGAGGAAGAAGCATTCCAATAGTACGTTATATTATATGACTTTGTCACCCCGGTCATGTTTACTGGTTCTACCCAAGACAATGTGGTGGTGTTTGTCCCAAGTGTAATACAAATTATGTTTCCTGGTGGAGTCGGATCTGGGAAAATAAAATAAAAAATATATTTAGAAGAAACAATGGCATATGGGGGGGATAGACAGCAGCAGCAGAACAGCACAGTGCAATCAGAATGAGGCAGAATGTAACCAGACTCATTTGCTAAATTGTGAAGTGAGGTGAAGTCAAGTGAACCTGGGAGTAAATTATAAGGTGACGTGGAAATTTGTTAATTTCACATATCAAATCCTGGGAAGGAGAAGCTCGATGTTCCCAGTTCCTTTGCATGTAGTTAGATATATACAGTGAAGACAGGTACACTTTACTTCACCTTACTGTAGCCCCTTCCATGGCAGTGTTATACTTCTCATTTCTATACAGATCTAGGCTTCAAAAATCCACTGCCACCTACACAATTTTTAAAACCTAAGTTTTCCTTAAAATCAAAAAAGTTTATTTAGTTGTTTTTGTTTTTAGGAGCCTTCAGAGCAATTCACCCATGACCAATGGATCACCGGTGCAACGTCAGCTCCTGTACATGGGGACCGCACTCTGACCATTCTAATGGCAGATCGGCCCTTCCTGACCATTCCAATGGCAGATCAGTCCTTCCTGACCATTCCAAGGGCAGATTGACTCTTCCTGACCACTCCAATGGCAGATCCGCCCTTTCTTGACTATTCCAGAGGCAGATCGACCCTTTCTGACCATTCCAGTGGTAGATCGACCCTTCCTGACCATTCCATTGGCAGACCAGGGTCCATTCACTTTTTTCTCAGCCTTGTAATTGAAAGCCTGGATAGCAGTACGGGCACAAAGACATTGGAATGGTCAGGAAGAGTCAATCTGCCCTTGGAATGGTCAGGAAGGACTGATCTGCCATTGGAATGGTCAGGAAGGGCCGATCTGCCATTAGAATGGTCAGGAAGGGCTGATCTGCCATTGGAATGGTCAGGAAGAGTCGATCTGCCCTTGGAATGGTCAGGAAGGGTCGATCTGCCTCTGGAATAGTCAAGAAGGGCTGATCTGCCATTGGAATAGTCAGGAAGGGCGATCTGCCACTGGAATAGTCAGGAAGGGCTGATCTGCCATTGGAATAGTCAGGAAGGGCGATCTGCCACTGGAATAGTCAGGAAGGGTCAATTTGCCCTTGGAATGGTCAGGAAGGGCCGGTCTGCCCTTGGAATGTCCAGGAAGGGCTGATCTGCCATTGGAATAGTCAGGAAGGTCCGATCTGCCATTGGAATGGTCAGGAAGAGTCAATCTGCCACTGGAATAGTCAGGAAGGGTCGATCTGCCCTGGGAATGGTCAGGAAGTGGCGGATCTGAAATTGGAATGGTCAAGAAGGGGTGATCTGCCATTGAAATAGTCAGGAAGGGCGATCTGTCACTGGAATGGTCAGGAAGGGTCGATCTGCCACTGGAAAGATCAGGAGTGGCCGATTGGCTGAAAGGATACTGTATATTCATTGCTATCAGTGGCAGCTGGTGCTCCATTGGTCAGGGGGGGCGGCAGGCGGACCGGACCCCCCATCGTTACCACCCTCCTACCCGCACTGCATACCATATCTCCCGTCATCAGCCCACTTACCCAGTGCTGTCCCCGTGCTGACAAGTTGGAGAGTGCTCCCATCCATCTCCTCCGTGTGCCTCCTCCATCTTCCAGTGGCGAATGGTGGGCTAGTCAGTCGGGCTTCCCCTGTGTTTCCTCTGCATCACTGCGGCCGTGTGTCTCCTCCCTCCTCCTTCTAGGCCAATTGGATCGCTTCTCCTTTTGTCCAATCAGAAAAAGGGATCTGAGGACCCGCTTCCTGATTGGCCTCCGGCTCTAATCACGTGCTTCAAAAAGAAAACCCTGACTGGAATCCATATGCCCCCGCATGTAGATTAGGGGGCTGGATGCATGGATAGAGGAGGCCACCACTGATTGCGATGCTCTCTCTGTAGACAGCTCGGAGAATTTAGGGAATCCTTTAGCGCAGACACTCTATATGTTAAATATTGTAAAAGAAAGATTGCATACTGTACATTATAAACACAAATAAATGAGTACAAACTATATATATATATATATATATATATATATATATATATATATATATATATATATATATTAGTTTTTCTGTACATAATTACTTTATATAGGGTGTTAGTTTCTCTGTAGCCATAAAGATTTAGGGTTATAGGTAAGACATCACAAAGTGGCGACCGAAATCTGTCTCTAGTAAAAGGGGCGCAGAATAAAGGTCATGTATTGTAAAACAACTGGAAACAGTCATGACAAATACTCACCTGTGGCCTTACAGCATCCTTACAATCACATCCCCTGCACTCGGATCATACACAGATAACACAGATGACTCGTGGACAATACTCACATGTGGCCTCTGTCACTGTAGTGATTGGACTGTTGCAGCTCCCACTGATTGTCTGTACAGTGACGGTATAATTCCTTCCTGGTAGTAAGTCAGTGAAGATCACTTGTGTAGATGTATTCTGCAATGTCCTATTTACATCTCCTGTTATGGTGACATTATAATTGGACACGTTTCCTATTGGTGCCGTCCAGTTCACCACAGAGAATTCACCGACCGGTAATTGTTCACTGTGACACCCCCAGCTTTTCCCGGGAACTGGAAATAAATGTTCAAATTATTATCTGCTTTATAGACTCATTCTATTCTGTTTTTAATAACTGATGTAGCACCCTTACCTAGGCAGGGTTGCTCTTAACTTTACCTGCCAAGTATCATTGCCCTGGCCAATTGTGAGGGATCAATTGATTTTACCCTAAGTCTGGAATTTCTGCACTTGTCTCTTTACCACTAGATGGCTGGGTATCTGGTGACATTAGATAAGACAAAGACATTGCAAGGACAGATTAGGAATAGTTAAGGTATCTCAGCCAATGGGACCATTTCGGGACCATTCACATTTATACAGCGATCAGTGCTATAAAAATGCACTGATTACTGTGTAAATGACACTGGCAGGGAAGGGGTTAAACACTAGGGGGCGATCAAGGGGTCAAGTGTGTCCTAGGGAGTGATTCTAACTGTGTGGGGGGGATGGGCTACCACTGACATGACAGCGATCACTGCTCCCGATGACAGGGAGCAGTAGATCCCTGTTATGTCACTAGGCAGAACAGGGAAATGCCTTGTTTACACAGGCATCTCCCCGTTTTGCCTCTCCGTGTCACGATCGCGGGCCGCCGGCGAACATCGAGTTCGCGGGGCCCGCGGGCGCGCTCACGAATACGCGGTGGGACAAACAGGTACACCCATTTGCCCACCGCTGCCATTTAGCCGACGTATATCGACGTGCAGCGGTCGGCAAGTGGTTAAATAAGCCTATACTGTTTCTAACTAATACACTGTTTTACTTTATCCATCAGCCATTTTTGAATTCTTGTGATTTATGATCTGTTGTTCTCTTGGGCACTTTCCACTTTTTTTTTTTGTACACGATATGTTTTTTTATGTTTTTGAAAATAAAAATAAAGATTATTTAAAAAAAAAAAAAAAAACAAGAGCAAGAAAGTATCCAGGAAATTTAATTTGATATGACTCCATATGTACAGTAACTGCTGGATGTTATGTGACATCACAAAAAAATAATTAAAAAAACAAAAAACATTAAATAAGTTACATTCCAAAACATTGAAAAAAATAATTAAACAGCAGGACCGTGGATCTGTGCATGTAAACACACAGATCCACGTCCTGTCAGAGGAGAGGAGACCGATGGTGTTTTCCCAGTACAGAGGAACACCGATCAGTCTCCTCCCCTCATGAGTCCCCTCCCCTTACAGTTAGAATCACTCCCTAGGACACAAAATTAAACCCTTGATCCCCCCTAGTGGTTACCCCCTTCCCTGCCAGTGACATTTACACAGTAATCAGTGCATTTTTATAGCACTGATCGCTGTATAAATGTGAACGGTCCCAAAAATGTGTTAAAAGTGTCCGATATGTTCACTGCAATGTCACAGTCACGATAAAAATCGCAGATCGTCCTCATTACTAGTAAAAAGAAAAATAACAATAAAAATGTCATAAATCTATCCCCTATTTTGTAGACGCAATAAGTTTTTTGCAAACCAATCAATATACACTTATTGCGATTTTGTTACCAAAAATATGTAGAAGAATACATATCGGCCTAAACCGAGGGAAATTTTTTTTTTTTTTTTAAATTGGGATATTTATTATAGCAAAAAGTTAAAAATATTGTGTTTTTTTTCAAACTTGTCCCTTGTCTTTTGTTTATAATGCAAAAAATAAGAATCGCAGAGGTGATCAAATATCACCAAAGGAAATCTCTATTTGTGGGGGGAAAAAAAAACATAAAAAATGTATTTGGGTACAGTGTTGCATGACCGCGCAATTGTCATTCAAATTGCGACAGCCCTGAGAATTGAAGTGGTTAATAGTCCCGAATTTTTTTTTTTTACACTGATTTGTAGCATTTATGGGCCAGATTCACGTAGAGCGGGCGCAATTTTACGTAAGCGGTTTACGTTACACCGCCGCAATTTTTCCGATTTAGTGCCCGATCCACAAAGCACTTACCTGGAAATTTGCGGCGGTGTATCTTAAACAGGTCTGGCGCAAGGCGGCCCAATTCAAATGGGGCGGGTACCATTTAAATTAGGCGCGCTCCCGCGCCGGACATACTGCGCATGCTCCCGTCGCAAAATTTCCCGACGTGCTTTGCGCAAAATTACGACGCGCCGACGTTTTGTGAATCGCGACGTGAAAAAAGAGTTACGCCGGGAAAAGTAAAAAATAAAAAAATTATTCAAAAGCGACGCGGGAAAGACGGCATACTTTAACATGGTGGAGTACTTTTACACCATGTTAAAGGTGCACTATCTTTGCGACGGAAATCTAACACTCGCGACGACGTAACGACGGGAAAAAGCTTTGTGGATCGGCGTAACTCCTAATTTGCATACCCGACGCTGGTTTACGACGCGAACTCCCCCCAGCGGCGGCCGCGGTACTGCATCCTAAGATCCGACAGTGTAAGTCCGTTACACCTGTCGGATCTTATGGATATCTATGCGTAACTGATTCTATGAATCAGTCGCATAGTTAGAAACAGAGATACGATGGCGTATCAGGAGATACGCCGTCGTATCTCTTTTGTGAATCTGGCCCTATGTTCTTTATAAGGCTCATTCTGTACATTGCATTGATGGTTGATGAATTCTTCCAGCTATTTTCAATAATAGTAGGACAATCTAAAATATTAAGCGCAATGATATTTAACAAATTATCCATTTATAGGTCATCTGTCAAGTTGTGTGTATATTTGAGAAAATAATCAATTTTATCTGGCATGTCTTGGCAAAGAAAATAAGTACCGTATTTATTCGAGTATAACGCGCAAAATTTTATACCCCAAAAAAAAAATCAAAGTTTGGGTGCGCGTTATACACGAGGACTGGGGTGGGGTGGCAGTGGCGTTCCACTTTAAACCTAGCCTTTTGTATCACCTTGCCCCCCCCCGCCACCGCCGCTACCGCCGCTGCTACCGCCGCCACCGAAGCCACCAACGCCGCTACAACGTTAATCACCGCGGCGCGGGGAACATTACAGACAGCTTTCGTTTGAATAGCTGTTTTCCCCGCCGCGCGTAGACACTCCCCCTTGGACGGATCTGTCCAATCGCGAGCAAGGGGGAGTGTCTATGCGTGGCAGGGAAAACAGCTGTTCAAACTAACGCTGTCTGTAATGTTCCCGCGCCGCGGTGATTAACAGTAGGTGGCTGCATATACAGGGGACATGGCTGGACATACAGGGGACATGGCTGGACATACAGGGGACATGGCTGGACATACGGGGGACATGGCTGGACATACAGGGGACATGGCTGGACATACGGGGGACATGGCTGGACATACGGGGGACATGGCTGGACATACGGGGGACATGGCTGGACATACAGGGGACATGGCTGGACATACGGGGACATGGCTGGACATACAGTGGACATGGCTGGTTATACAGGGGACATAGCTGGACATACAGGGGACATGGCTGGATATACAGGGGACATGGCTGGATATACAGGGGTCAATACATTGTCAATAAATGATTTTTGGCAATTACAATGATTTTATACCGATTTTTTTATCGAAAATTAGGGGTGCGCGTTATACACGTGTGCGCGTTATACTCGAATAAATACGGTAACTTTACTCAAAAATGAGTCAACTTCCTCTTTTCAAGCTGACAGATCTCAGTAATAATAATAATAGTTGTACTTACCTGTGCAGGTAGTTAGTGACACCGGATCAGATTCAGTGGAATTATCAGCAGCTCTTGTGTATATCAGGAATGTATATGTTTGTCCCGGGGTCAGATTCACTATTGTAGCTGATTCATTGGTCACCATTATATTATTTATCCATGAAGATGGTGATGTGACATTTGTCTGCACTCTGTAGGTGTAAGAACTCTGATATTCATCCGGTCGGCTCCAATATAAGGACACAGAAGTTGAAGTCATATAAAAATATTGGGGCAGCTTCACAGGCAGTGGTTCTAAAATATAGAAAACATACATTTGAACTTTACATAAGAGAATGAAAAACACTTAGAATACATTGAAGAATCTGCAGTCTTTTTCACATAATTTGTAATAAAAAAAAAATCCTTGCCATTCTGAAGCTTCCCTCCAACCACTTTGCATATTATTTTATATATACTGTGATTCTGTACTTGTCAAACATGCTGTAATATATCTCCCTCCAATGAGTCTAGCTGCAGCCATTTTAACTGTGGGCAGCTGAAGCTGCTGCCTGTTCACTTCCTGGATTTTCACAGACACACAGAGGCACAGCTTTCATTGGCCCTCTTATGACTCATCCCCCCCCCTCCCTTCCTGGCAAACTCTCCCGAGAGAGTTGTGCACGATGCCATAAGCCTAGGCTAATGACCAAACAAGAAACAGGAAGTGGGCTGTATACGGTATTTACTGGCAGAATTTTTTTATTTTTTTATTACCATTCAATGTTAAAGAGGAAGTAAAGGCAAAAAAAATAAAAATAACCCTGCATGACAAAGGCATAATGAGCTTGTATGCAAAGCATACTAGCTCATTAGGTAATACTCACCTCTGATCGAAGCAGCCATCCTCGTACACCGCTCGGGCGGCCTATATCTTTCCCGGGGGTTACTTCTGGGTATCGCGGCTCCGGCGATGTGATTGTCCGGAGCCGCGATGACGTCACTCCCACGCATGCGTGCGGGAGCCGCCAGTCATGGCATGGCCTCCTTTTGGAACGGCATGATCGCCGTTGCTAAAGTGCGCCTGCGCCGCTGTCTCGGCGCATGCGCCGTAGACATCCGGCGCCCATGATTTTATTAAATATCTCCTAAACCGTGCAGGTTTAGGAGATATTTGTTGCACCTACAGGTAAGCCTTAAAGCGGATGTCCGCTGAAAAAAAAATATTAAAAGCCAGCAGTTACAAATACTGCAGCTGCTGACTTTTAATATCGGCACACATACCTGTCCTGGAGTCCAGCGCCGTCCGTAGCAGAGGACGAGCGATCGCTTGTCACTCTGCTGCCCCCCCTCCCCCACCATCCTCGGTGAGGGAACCAGGAAGTGAAGCGCTCCGGCTTCACTGCCCGGTTCCCTACGGCGCATGCGCGAGTCGCGCTACGCCTGCCGATTGGCTCCCGCTGTGTTCTGGGAGGACACAACGGGGGACGGGGTCGGGAGATGCCGTAATGCCCGCAGTTTACCCGAGACTGTGTGGCCGGAAGTGGGTGCAAATACCTGTCTTTAGACAGGTATCTGCACCCCCTCCCCCTGAAAGGTGTCAAATGTGACACCGGAGGGGGGGGGGTTCCGATCAGCGGGAGTTCCACTTTAGGGTGGAGCTCCGCTTTAATCTAGGCTTACCTGTAGGTTAAAGTGGTTGTAAAGGGTTTACAACCACTTTAACCAATGTTTGTTATTTATAAAACAAAAAAAACAAGCCTTTATAATCACTTTAAAATAAGGGCAGAAGATTTAAAGCGGAGTTCCACCCAAAATTGGAACTTCCGCTTAATCCACTCCTCGCCCCCTTACATGCCACATTTGGCATGTAATTTTTTTTGGGGGGGGGAGTGGGGGTTTCAGGAGGAGTGGGAATAGCCGAATCGCCTTTCTGCAGCCCCTCCGTGTAGGCGATCGCCTGGGACACGTGACAGGTCCCAGGCGATCGCCTGTCCAATTGGATGGAGCGGCGACGCTCGTGCATGCGCAGTGGCGCTCGTGGATGCGCAGTGGGTGCCCGGCTGTGAAAGCCGAAAGCTGTCACGGCCGGGTGCCCACACTTGGAATGAAGACGCCGGCCGGAGAGGGGGGGAGAGGAGCGGAGCCCCGGTCGGCGCGTCGCTGGAACGTGGAGCAGGTGAGTGTATGTTTATTAAAAGCCAGCAGCTACACTTTTTGTAGCTGCTGACTTTTAATAAACATAAAAACTGACTGGAACACCCCTTTAACTGGCTGAGCCTAGCCGAGTGCGCAGTACACTCGGCTCGGCTCGGCTCTAGGCTGCAGCGCTTAGCTCCTTTCGGCTTGTCTCGGCTCCTCTCGCGTAGCCGAGCCTAGCCGAGTACACCCTGCTCGGCTCGGTCTATTTTGGCGGCGCCCGGGAACAGCAGTATCGGCGTATATCGCGCACCCACGATTTTCCCCTGATTTTAAGGAGGAAAAAGTGTACGTATACGCCGATAAATACGGTATTCCCTTTAACAGGAAGTAGGGAGCAGTTGAGAAATTAACAGTTTTCTACTACATAGAAGGGGTCACTCACTGTGGTGTGCGATACACTCTGAGCTCAAGAACTTACTAGTTGTAAAGTTGTAGCAGCAGCAATCATAGGTGTTTCCATAGTGCATGGTGTACTGTGTACCGGACACGAAGGTCATCAGTGAGGTGTTATTGTAGCCGCCATCAGAAGCCAACACCGCTGTCCCATTGATGTGCGTTATATTCTGCAGGACACATCCATCCACCTGTCCCGAGACTGTTATCTGATTGGTGGAGACTTGGACAGAGATTGACGGACATTTATCTAAAGTAAAAGAAGTGAAATGGAACATGTCTATTAATTCTCCATTATACTTTACAAGGATTGGTTTTCATAAATGGTCTTCAGATTGGTTGTTTTATACTTACTAGACATGTCATCCCCGGCTATAATCAATTGTGTATAGGGGATTATTGTTGCCCAATTCAAAGGTATTTTTAAAGCCCACCCTTTTCTATTTCAAAATTATTCGTTTTTAACCACTTAAGCCCCGGACCAAAATGCTGCCTAAAGACCCAAGGGGTTTTTACAGTTCGGGACTTTAACAGACAATTGCGCGGTCGTGCGACGTGGCTCCCAAACAAAATTGGCGTTTTTTTTCCCCCACAAATAGAGCTTTCTTTTGGTGGTATTTGATCACCTCTGCGGTTTTTATTTTTTGCGCTATAAACAAAAATAGAGCGACAATTTGAAAAAAATGCAATATTTTTTACTTTTTGCTATAATAAATATCCCCCAAAAACATATATAATTTTTTTTCCTCAGTTTAGGCCGATACGTATTCTTCTACCTATTTTTGGTAAAAAAAAATCGCAATAATCGTTTATCGGTTGGTTTGCGCAAAATTTATAGTGTTTACAAAATAGGGGATAGTTTTTTTTTTTTTTTTTTTTTTTTTTTTTTTTACTACTAATGGCGGCGATCAGCGAGTTTTTTCGTGACTGCGACATTATGGCGGACACTTCGGACAATTTTGACACATTTTTGGGACAGTTGTCATTTTCACAGCAAAAAATGCATTTAAATTGCATTGTTTATTGTGAAAATGACAGTTTGCAGTTTGGGAGTTAACCACAGGGGGCGCTGTAGGAGTTAGGGTTTACTTTGTGTGTGTTTACTAGTGTAGGGGGGTGTGGCTGTAGGAATGACGTCATCGATCGTGTCTTCCCTATAAAGGGAATGACGCGATCGATGCGCCGACACAGTGAAGCACGGGGAAGCCGTGTTTACACATGGCTCTCCCCGTTCTTCAGCTCCGGGGAGCGATCGCGACGGAGCGGCTTTAAACGAATAGCCGCGCCGTCGTCCCGGATCGCTCCTGAAGCCACGGGGACTGCCGCATGTACGGGGGGGGGGTCCCGATCGGACCCCCGACCCACGTCAAGCAGAGGACGTATATATACGTTGATGTGCCTGCCTGTGCCATTCTGCTGACGTATATGTACATGAGGCGGTCCTTAAGTGGTTAAAGCAGCTTTCACTTACCTTACCCCAACCCCCTACACTTGCCCCTTTATTCATTCAACCCACTTCCTGTGAGCCCAGGATGTCATGGATTTTGGCCCGGGACAAGGTTGGGCAGGAGGTAGACATGTGCAATTCGTTTAGTTCAGAATTCTTTTTTTTTACCGAATTTTGACAAATTCCGAAATTTTCGAGTTTCCGAATATTTACATTTCCCGAATTTTCAAATTTCCAAATTATAATTTCCAAAATCTCGAAATCAGAAATTCTGAATTTCGGAAATTCGGAAATGTGAAAAATCGAGATTTAGGAAGTTCGAAATTTCGAAAGATTGGAATTTGGGAAACTTGAAAATTCAAAAATCGGGAATTCGGAAAAATCGAAAATCTGAATTCAAAAATTCTAATAAAAAAAAATTGAAAATATGAAATTAGAAAATTTGAAAATTCGAAATACTTAAAATTCGGAAATTCGAAAATCAAAAATTTGGAAAATCGGATTTGAAAAGGCCCGCCTAATTCAAATTAGGCGGGTAGGGGGCGTGTAGCATTTAAATTAAGCGCGTTCACGCGCAGAACGTACTGCGCATGCGCCGTCCGTAAAATATCCCATGGTGCATTGCTCCAAATGACGTCGCAAGGACGTCATTGGTTTCGACGTGAACGTAAATGGCGTCCAGCCCCATACACGGAACGACTTACGCAAACAACGTAAATTTATAAATTTCGACGCGGGAACGACTGCCATACTTAACATTGGTTGCGCCTCATATAGCAGGGGCAACTTTACGCCGGGAAAAGCCTAACGTAAACGTCGTAACCTTACTGCGTCGGCCGCACGTACGTTCGGGAATTTGCGTATCTAGCTAATTTTCATACTTGACGGGGAAAACGACGGAGGCGACACCTAGCGGACAAAAAAAAAATTGTATTTAAGATCCGACGGCGTAAGAGCCTTATGCCTGTCGGATCTAATGGATATCTATGCGTAACTTATTCTAAGAATCAGTCGCATAGATACGACGGCCCAGATTAGGACTTACGACGGCATACATGGCGTTGCGCTGTCGTAAGCCCTTTGAGAATCTGGGCCATAATGTTTAGGGCTTCTAAGTAATTTTCTAGGGGGAAAAAAATGTTTTAACTTGTAAACACCAAATCTCAGAAAGAGGTTCGGTCCTTAAGTGGTAAAGGTGTGCATAAAATGTATACTTCAATTATAAGGTGACGGTTTAGGGGGAGGCGCAGAACTGGGGGTGCTGGACGGTGAGAAAAGTCAGAGTTAAAGACTAAGGGCCAGATTCAAAAAAGAGATACGACGGCGTATCTCCTGAGACGCCGCCGTATCTCTGAGATACGATTGTCGTATCTATGCGCCTGATTCATAGAATCAGGTTACGCATAGATAGCCCTAAGATCCGACAGGTGTAATTGACTTACACCGTTGGATCTTAGGCTGCAATTCTAGGCCGGCCGCTAGGTGGCGATTCCATTGCGGTCGGCGTAGAATATGCAAATGACTAGTTACGCCGATTCACGAACATCCGCTTTGCCCGTCTCTCTAAATTTACGTAGTTTCCGTAGAGATACGCGGCGTAAAACTAAGGGTGCCCTCTAGGTGGCCTAGCCAATGTTAAGTATGGCTGTCGTTCCCGCGTCTAAATTTTTAATTTCACGTCGTTTGCGTAAGTCATCCGTAAATGGCGCTGGACGCCATTTACGCTAACGTTGAAACCAATGACGTCCTTGCGACGTCATTTAGCGCAATGCACGTCGGGAAATTTTAGGGACGGAGCATGCGCAGTACGCTGGGCACGGGAACGCGCCTAATTTAAATGGTCCCCACCCCATTTGAATTAGGCGGGCTTGCGCCGAGCGGATTTACGCTATGCCGCCGCAAGTTTACAGGCAAGTGCTTTGTGAATCAAACACTTACGCTGTAAACTTGCGGCGGTGTAACGTAAATGGGATACGTTACGCCGCCGCAGCGTAACGCATTTGTATGTGAATTTGGCCCTAAATTCACCTTTTCAGGCAGAATTTCACTTTTAATAATAAATAGAAGCATTTTATAATGTCTTTTTTGCCCCGGTTATCCCAATGTGCTTATCTCTCACTTATCTCGTCCACGGCAGCTTTGAATATTCACCTTTTTGTTTGAAATAAAAAAAAAAAATGCTTCTTGCTTACATCACTTCCTGTACATCATATCCCATCATGCACTGCCTCATGCATCACAGAATAGGATGTGTATTACCAATCTGAACCACACCTTCCTCATTATTACATCATTGGTGGGCGGAGCACAGCATAATCATAACAACTAATAATAATCCTTACCTTTACAAGTTGCTTTAACCTGAATGGAAAAAAAAAAATAACACAATTAGAAAAGTTCTTTAATCATTGAAATGTATATACTGTATATGGAAATTCAACCTCATAGGCCCCGTACACACGGTCGAACATGTCCGCTGAAACTGGTCCGCGGACCAGTTTCCGCGGACATGTCCGACCGTGTGTACGGCCTAGCGGACAGGTTTCCAGCGGACAAAAGTTTCTTAGCAAGCTAAGAAACTTGTCCACTGGAAACATGTTCGTCGGACATGTCCGATGGTTATGACGTGTAACCAGCGTCCCGAAATCCCGCGCATGCGTCAAATTGATTTGACGCATGCGTGGAAGCAATGCACTTCCGTGTTTGAGAACTTCGGTGTCTTCTACGTCACTGCGTTCTCTGTCCGCGGGGATTTTGGTCTGATGGTGTGTACACAGTGCAGAGATTACTTTTTCCAGGGCTGTCATCACTGGAGTTGATTTTTTGAAGGAATTTTGACTTGGCAAAGCGAATATTCACGTAGCTCAGTAAACAAGATGCAAATGTGTTCCCTTCAATTAACCAATAATTTTCCAGCAAATATCCTGTTCTTTTTAATTTCCTATGGCCATGATTGGGTCTTTCAAAGTAAACACAGGGTTCACCCTACTACATAGCTCCCAACTGTCCCGAATTTTCGAGGGACTGTCCCTGATTTGGAGCAATGTCCCTCATTCCTCCTCAGATTGTCCCTCAGTTTTGGTCTGATCTCTATGTTTTCCCAGTGCCATAATACCTTTCATCCAAATTCTAAATTGCTGCATTTGTAATTTTTTAAAAGCATTAAAAGGGAGTAATAGTGTTAAAAAAATGCTCTTGTGGATTTGATTAACTTTTTTGGGTTAATTCTCCTTTAAAGGGGTGTGGCAGGGGGGCGTGTCCTATGCCTACATATGTTTTTCTAGTAGGTGTCCCTCATTCCCATCTCAAAATGTTGGAGGTGTGCTATTAAAGTGGACCCTGTACCTAAATAGCATGGTTCACCTTATTGAACCACTTGTCTACCGCCCGCCATCATATGACGGTGGGACAAAGACCCTCTCGTTCTGGGCCCCCCCCAAATGCATTCCATGCATTAAGATAAAAAAACCTTCTGTGTGTAGCAGTCCCCTCCCCCCAGCACTCTCTAATTACCTACCTGAGCACTTTCTCTCTCCAGCAATGTCCATGATTCCCTCACTCCTCCTGAATGGCTGAAACAGAGCAGCAGCGCCATTGGCTCCCGGGGCTGTCAAAGCCAATCAGGGGAGAGAGGGGGCAGGACCAGGTCGGGGGCTCTGTGTCTGAATGGATACACAGAGCTCTGACCTGGCTTGGGTGCCCCCATAGGAAGCTTATGGCTGAGGGGCACTCAAAGAAGTGAAGGGCTAAGAGCAGCAAAGAGGGACCCGAAAAGAGGAGAATCGGGGCTGCTCTGTAGCCTGCTGTACATTATGCACTCCTGACCCCTGCGCACTGTACATTATGCACTCCTGACCCCTGCGCACTGTACATTATGCACACCTGACCCCTGTGCACTGTACATTATGCACTCCTGACCCCTGCGCACTGTACATTATGCACACCTGACCCCTGTGCACTGTACATTATGCACTCCTGACCCCTGCACACTGACAGTACATTGCACACCTGACCCCTGTGCACTGTACATTAAGCATCTCCTGACCCCTGCGCACTTTACAATATGCACTCCTGACCCCTGCCACTGTACATTATGCACTTCTGACCCTGCGCACTGTACATTATGCACACCTGACTCCTCTACACTGTACATTATGCATTTCTGACCTCTGCACACATTTTCCAATTTTATTTTGTTTTTTTGGCAATTTTTTTTTTTTTTTAGGGTGGACCTCCACTTTAGCTAATCTTTTCTCATAGATCCCATACCAATTGTCTTGAAAATTAGTAGCTAATTGATTGCAGTCAAATTATCACAGCCCCTGTGAGGGGATGGTTGTGTGCTGTAAAATTCACCAAAACGCACAAAATACAGTAAAAAAAACTGACAACTAAATAATTAAAAATTATGAATCAGGTTTAACCAGTTGGGAATTCCTGTAAAAGTTTTACAAATGCCTTACTGACATGTTTGCAGCTCTTCATGGTAGAGGGTATGACAATAGGTTTCCCTCAAGGTGTGTCCTCAATATCTGGTAGTCATGTGCTCACCAACGACTTTCCAGACCCACCGGACCCATACATGGTTGAAGACCAAACCTTTTCTGGAACTTTATGTTTAAAAGTTTAAATCAGTATTTTTTGCTAGAAAAATTACATTTTGTCAAGGGGAATCGGCTAGTTTTTTTAAAAACTAAGCAGTACCGTTTTTAGAGAGCGATCTTCTCCGCCGCTTCCGGGTATGGTCTTCGGGACTGGGCGTTCCTATTTGATTGACAGGCTTCCGACAGGCTTCCGACGGTCACATGTATCGCGTCACGAGTAGCCGAAAGAAGCCGAACGTCGGTGCGGCTCTATACGGCGCCTGCGCACCGACGTTCAGCTACTTTCGGAAAATCGTGACGCGATGGATGCGACCGTCGGAAGCCTGTCGGAAGACTGTCAATCAAATAGGAACACCCAGTCCCCCGCAGCCCATACCTGGAAGCGGCGGAGAAGATCGCTCTCTAAAACGGTAAGTACGGCTTCGATTTAAAAAAAACTACCCGATTCCCCTTCACAAAATGAGCATCAATCTAATGTTAAAAATGTACATTTCCGGGTGAACCTCCACTTTAAGTTCAATGCTTCCAAGCACGCGACGACTTGATTCTGAGCATGTAACCGATGCTTTTGCGTACTAACCATCGGTTTTGACCTATCGGTCAGGCGTCCATCGGTTTAATTTTAAAGCAAGTTCTAAATTTATGGACCGAAGGATAACGGACCGATGGGGCCCACACACAGTCGGTTTGGACCGATGAAGCTGAACTTCAGTCCGTTTTCATCAGTTTTTCTGATCGTGTGTACAGGGCCTCACTGTTTTTTAATCTTACAATGTCATCTTTTTTAATGTGTGTTCCTCACACATCAGAGAATCAGAACTTACCTTCCCACCAATTATTCCAATAATGAAGAGAAGACCAGAGTGAAGTTCCACGGAATTTTGTTCTTTCCCAATGGCTGTCCACCAAAAATATCCATCTTGTTCTTTTATCCTTGTTGGCTGCAAAAGTCTTCTCCAATGGAGGGATGGAAGTGATAAATCTTTCGGAAAGTTCCCTCTAGTTGAGCTGGTCCACATTTACATTTTGTGTCCTCTAATTTGTATCAGATGGAAGAAGCCTATCTTTACAATCTTAAAACTGAAAATGAGTGAGTCTGCTTCTGATTCTTAAATGTTCACAGAGTAGTTCTTGGGAAAGTCCATTTTTGAGAAAGGAGGTGGATTTTTCATAATTGTATTTTTTGCCCACTTAAGTGTCGCCTCCGGAATGTATCTACCTCAAGTTACATGTCAGTATTAATAGAATGTCTGTTATTTAATTGGACGGGAACTGCCCAAGGAAATGTGCAAATATTTCAAATTCATGATCTTTAAACTTAACTTGGTGTTCTGAGAATTATGCAAAAACAAAACAAAATAATCTCTACAGAAGGGGGTTATGTGATGCCAAACTGCTAGTAGTACCAGTGAATGGCCCCTGTAGTCAGGGATGGGTGGATCCGGCTGGGTTCAGTTGCTAAAGTCTTGGACATGTGAATGTGTATATATACAGAGAAAGCTTGAGAGTCAGTCTACTATTGCTGTGGCTCTGAAGAAGAGGGTCCTCCCTCGTAACGCGTAAACCGTTTGTGAGCCATCTGGTTCCTCCTAACACCCGTTTCCAGGTTGCAGGTGTCTAGAGACATGGTTCCAATTGCTGGGAGCACTGATAATCCTTTTTATAACGTTTGTTTTGTGAGTATTACTCTTGTTAATTTTTTTGGAACCCTTCCCCCATCGCCTTCTCGGTGTCACATTTGGCACCTTTCAGGGGGAGGGGGGTGTATAATACAGGGTATTTGTAACCACTTCCGGCATAGACCCCCACGGACTTCCTGTTCCCCCCCACGTCACTTGGTCTTCTGGGAGACACACGGGTCCCAGAAGACATGGGGGGGGCCATTTCAATTGCACATCGTGACTCACTGCCATGCGTAGTAGGGAACTGAGAAGTGAAGCTGCAAGGCTTCATTTCCTGATTCCCTTACCAAAGATGGCGGCGGCAGCATCTGAGGACTGAGGCACTAGGTCTGGCCTCGGGGTGCCGACATCGCAGGCGCCCAGGACAGGTAAGTGTCCTTAGTTTTAAAAGTCAGCAGCTGCAGTATTTGTAGCTGCTGACTTAAAAAAAAAAAAAAATCAGCAGACTTCCGCTTAAAACATTCTACTAAGCTGGCCAGAACCACCTCTTGCAGGGAGTCTATTCCACATTTCACAGCTCTTGCTGTGAAGAAACCTTTTTTGTATTTGGAGGTGAAATCTTTTTTCCTCTAGGACGTAAAGAGTGCCCCTTGTCCTCAGTTTTGACCGTAAAGTGAATAACTCAACACCAAGTTCACTATATGGACCCCTTATATATTTGTACATGTTGATCATATCCCCCCTTGTTCTCCTCTTCTCAGGAGAGAATAAATTCAGTTCCTCTAATCTTTCCTCATAGCTGAGCTCCTCCATGTCTCTTATCAGTTTGGTTGTCCTTCTCTGCACTTTCTCCAGTTCCCTGATATCCTTTTTGAGAACTGGGGCCCAAAACTGAACTGCATATTCCAGATGAGGTCTTACTAATGATTTGTACAGGGGGGGCAAAATGTTCTCTCTCTCTCTCTCTCTCTCTCTGGAGTCCATACCTCTCTTTATACAAGAAAGGACTTTGCTCGCTTTGAAAAATTGCAGCTTGGCATTGCATGTTATTATTGAGCTTATGATCAACCAAGACCCCCAGATCCTTCTCCACTACAGATCCCCCCAGATCCTTCTCCACTACGGATCCCCCCAGATCCTTCTCCACTACGGATCCCCCCAGTTGTACTCCCCCTAGTATGTATGACGCATATTCTTAGCCCCCAAGTGCAGAACTTTACATTTATCAACATTAAACCTCATCTGCCACTTAATCGCCCAATTAGACAGAGCATTGAGGTCGGCTTGTAAATTGGAGACATCCTGCAAGGACGTTATTCCACTGCATAGCTTGGTGTCATCTGCAAAGACTGAAATGTTGATCCAAAGGAAGGCAAAAAATTCTGTATCATTTGTTCTAATTTCCTCCAAAAAATAATCCTTCCCAATCCCCAATGGTATTTAGATGCTCCTTGACCAAATTGTAATGTGTTAGTTCATATAAGTAGTCATTTATATTTTGTGCAAATATTTTGTGCTTAGGAACGCATCCATTTTTCAAATCTTCCAATTAGAACCGGTTCTTTGGGGAAGAATGTTCCAAATTTTTACTGTAAAAAGCCTTTGTTATGCAAACCATGACAGGGCAAAGAGTACCTGTAGTCATTTGTCATGGCCTTAAAGTGAACAACTTTGCACCAAGTTTACTTTATGAACCTTTTTTTATATTTATTTAAGGTGGTCGTATGCCCCCTTAAAGCGGGAGTTCACCCCCAAATCATTAGTTCCAGCCTACTGCTAACATCTGCAGTAATGCTGTTTTTTTTTTTTCTTTTTCGCTACTTATCGTTTTATGAGCCCTTGTTATCCGGCTCCGAGCGGGGATCGCTTCCGGGTATAGGCGTTCCTAAGCGAAGAGGAGTTGATTGACGGTCAGCTAAAGCGCGTCACGGCTTCCGTAAACACCCGAGTGTCACTTCGGGTATTTTCGGAAGCCGTGACGAGCTTTAGCAGCCCGTCAATCAACTCCTCTTCGCTTAGGAACGCCTACTCCCCGCAGGATTCCCCGCTCGGAGCCGGATAACAAGGGCAAATAAAACGATAAGTAGCGGGGAAAAAAAAAAAACAGCATACTGCAGATGTTAGCAGTAGGGCCGAAACAATTAATCGATTAATCGACAACTAATCGATTATGAAATTAATCGATTACAATTTTCATAATCGATTAATCGGCCAGTAACATAATGGGGTTAAAAAAACTAAAATTGGCCCTTTTATAGTACAAAAAAGCAAATCGCTACTGTAAATATTACTTTCACTGTCCCACAGTAAAAAAATGAACCCCTTAAAGTAGAGATTATTTGCTCTTTTTGTACTTATTTTAGTTTTTTAACCCCATTATGTTACTAAACATCTCAGGCCTGGGTCACACCTTTTGCAGAAACACACTACAGTTTTCCTATGGGACACGTTCACATCCATGATTTTTTTCAGCTGCTGCGTATTTGGAAAGGGCATGGACTTTTTAACGCAAAAGGGTGCTATTTCTTTTTTGGTTCAATATACTTCAATGGAGAAGCTGCAGAAAAGCATGTAATGTGTTTTTGCGGCAATTTGTGTTTTGTAATCTGCCCAGAAACAAATTGGCCCCAAATTGTTTTAAAAATGCTAATTTTAATTTTTTTTAAGGCTATTATCCGATTATCGAAACAATAATCGGCCAACTAATCGATTATGAAAATAATCGTTAGTTGCAGCCCTAGTTAGCAGTATGCTGGAACTAATGTCAGAAAGTTGATTTGGGGGTGAACTCCCGCTTTAAAGAGGAAGTAAACCCTGGGCGATTTTTCTTATTCTTTCAACATCTAAATACTATAGTTAATTACAAATGTTTATACATTTAAATCGACATAAAACAAGGTCGGAAAATACCTTATTTATGGTCTTTATTATATCTCCACTTCCGGGTATTGGCTGTGCCATTACTTGTACTGTTTCGTAAATCTATTCTGGACATCACTTCCGCCCTTACTATGTTTCCCTTTGGAAATGTCGCGCATGCGCTGTAGCGCTGTCACAAAGGGGAGAAACAGGAAGGAGTTGATCACTGCAGCATGGCGAGACCTCCCTCTGTGCCGTTCTGAGAGGAAGCTCATTAATACTGATGTCCCGGCATGCAGGGGAGATAGAAAGGACACACATAGTGTGCCGTTAATGAAAATACCTAGTGCGCATTCGCGCCTGACGTCACTCAAACTTGCAGAAAGATTTCTATGGAAACAAACACAGTGAGTACACTTTCACAGGCAGCGATCAGACTACAGAGAGATAAAGTTGTATTGGAGGGTTTACAACCACTTTAATCTCCTCTTTTTTAAGGGAGAATAAATCATAAAAATTAAGTGTTAGAATTATTGTATATCCTGCGAAACTTTAGTACTGTACTAACACTTTATTTTCATGTTCCACAGTAGAGTTGAGCGAACCCGAACTGTAAAGTTCGGGTTCGGTACGGACTTTGGGTTTTTCCCAAACCCGAATAATTGCTGAAAGTTCGGGTTCGGAGTTCGGGAAAAAAAATGCGCGGAGGTCCCCCAAATTCAATAACCAGACCCTCTAGGTCTGGTATGGATATTAAGGGGAACCCCGCCGTCAATTTAAAAAAAAAATGACGTGGGGTTCCCCCTAAATATCCATAACCAGAACCTTCAGTCTGGTGTGGATTTTAAGGGGGAACTCCACCCCAAATTTAAAAAAAAATGGCGTTGAGTTCCCCCTAAAATCCTCACCAGACCCGATATCCGAGCACTTGACCTGACCGGGCCGCAGAAAATAGGGGGGGACAGAGTGCGGCCCCCCCCCTCCTGACCGCACCAGGCCACATGCCCTCAACATGGGGAGGATGTCCCCATGTTGATGGGGACAAGGGTCTCATCCCCACAACCCTTGCCCGGTGGTTGTGGGGGTATGCGGGCAGGGGGCTTATCAGAATCTGGAAGACCCCTTTAACAAAGGGGACCCCCAGATCCTGCCCCCCCCCTGTGTGAAATGGTAATGTAATAACCTCTGGTTATTGAATTTGGGGGGACCTCCGCGCATTTTTTTTTTTTTTTACTAAAAGTCCGTGTCCCGTTGACTTCAATGGGGTTCGGAGTTCGGGTTCGGGTCCGAACCCGAACATCCAGGCGTCCGCTCAACTCTATTCCACAGCCCTAACCCAGCCTTTTTTGATGCTATAAAGTAAAAGTCTTTTTCTTGCACCCTTTATTCCATGGGCCAGAAGGACCAGTTTTTCTTTCTTAATTTTTTTAAAAATGTTTCATTATTTAATGTATTTGTTTATTATTTAAAAAAAAAATGTTTATATATTTTTTTTCTTTCTTTCGCTCTGGTAGGCTCAAGGTGACCTGCAGCGGGGTATGGTCTGAGATCCCCCCAGCTAGATATGTAACATCCGATACCCAGGACAACAGGTCAGGGTTAGCAAAGGTCATATCTAATCTGGAAGAAGAATGAAATACATGAGACAAGTACGAATACTGCCGAATAGCCGGATGTTTCCATCTCCATAATTCACTAAGCCCAGCTGCCTCTGCCCAGATGGCAAAGTCAGGATTATGTGCCCTAGACGTGTTGGACGTGTCCAGTGAATAGTAGAGTATGTTATTAACCACTTGCTTACTGGGCAATTAAACCCCGCTCCTGCCCAAACCAATTTTCAGCTTTCAGCACTCACTCTTTGAATGACAATTGCGTGGTCATACACTGTACCCAAATAACATTTTTATCATTTTTTTTCCCACAAATAGAGCTTTCTTTTGGTAAAAAAATTAAAAACCACCGCATTAAAAAAAAATCTTTTTATATTTTGTTATAAAACTTTGCAAATGGGTAATTTTTCTCCTTCATTGATGTACGCTGATGAGGCTGCACTGATGGGCATCAATGGGCTGCACTGATCGGCACAGATGGGCTGCACTGATGGGCACCGATAAGGCGGCACTGCGAGGCGGCACTGGTGGGCACTGAGAGATGGCACTGATGGGTGGCACTGAAGGGCATTGATAGGTGGCACTGGTGGGCACTGAGAATTGACACTAATAGGTGCACTGATAGCTGGCAGTGATGGGCACTGATAGCTGGCAGTGATGGGCACTGATAGCTGGCAGTGATGGGCACTGATGGGTGAGCAGTACTGGTAGGTGAGACTGATAGGCAGCACTGCTAGGTGGCACTGATAAGGCACTGACTGGCACCACTGGTGGGCATTGATAGGTGGCACTCATGGGCATTTTTAGGTGGCATTTATTGCACTGGTGGTCACTGGCAGGTGGCACTGGCGGGGGGGCACTGGCAGGCAGTACTGGTGGGCACTAATGAGGCTGAGGCTAAGAGGCACATTTCTTCCACTCGGGACTGATTTTTTTTTTTTGAAAAGCCTATGGCGTGTGAACGCACCCAAAAAACTCCACCCGGTGCAGAAAAAAAGTGCACACACATAAAGAGTGTTCACAAAAACTTGCAGACGGGTGCAACGTCAAGTGGTCCTCCTGTGAAGAAAGGAACCAAAACCCTGATCCC
This sequence comes from Rana temporaria, assembly GCF_905171775.1. NCBI lineage: Eukaryota > Metazoa > Chordata > Amphibia > Anura > Ranidae > Rana > Rana temporaria. The sequence continues at coordinate 10,512,412 of NC_053499.1, forward strand.
CCGGGGCGTTAGGCTCCAGACGGGGACTGAGGTACTGTGGTCCGAGCAACCGAAGCCGACACGGACCCAACTTCCTCGGAGGGACTGCCGAAACAGAACCCTCCCAGTACTAGTTGGGGCTCCCCCGAAGGGAGACCCCATGAGAGCAGGCAAACTAAGCCAGAAGGCCATGTCTGCCCACTCCCAAGACGTTCAGGGCTGGCCCGAGGACCGGCACCCTACTGATCACACAGTGACACAAAACGTGCACAACAAAAAAAGACAAAAAGTGACAAACATAAAATAAAGTGGGGGAAGGGATAGTGGAGAGGAGAGTGAAAGAAGTGGCCATTGTGGTGAAACAATGACCAGGCCCTCCGGCCAGGAATAAAAAATTCCTCCGGTCCTAGCCAAAAGGCCCGGCCTTGGGCCCCGTACACACGATAGAATCTATCCGCAGATAAATCCCAGCAAATGGGTTTCTGCGGATAGATCCTATGGTGTGTACACGCCAGCGATCTGTTTCCGCGGAGAAATCTCCTCTGGGATGGATTCCAGCAGATCGAATATTTGTTGTGCTGCCCAACATATCCATCTGCTGGAATCCATTCCAACGGATGGATCCGCTCGTCTGTACAGACTTACCGGATCCATTCGTCCAAAGGGATTCCCCGCACGCGTCGTAATGATTTGACGCATGCGTGGAATTCCTTATATGACAGCGTCGCGCCCGTCGCCGCGTCATAATCGCGGCGACGGCGCGACACGTCATCGGCAGAGGATTTCCGCGCGGATTTCAATGGGATGGTGTGTACACTCCATCCCATCGAAATCAGCGGATATCTTTGAGAGGATTTATCCGTGGAAACGGTCCGCTGGACCGTATCTGCGGATAAATCCTCTCGTGTGTATGGGGCCTTGGAGGCAGGTGCTAAAAAAAGCGTGTATCTGGTGCAGTGACCGTGGTATCCTTCAATCAATGTGTCCCTCACACACAGTGATCTTCAGATACCCCTGGACTGCCACTCCAGGGGCACATGCACCATAGGCTTTTCGTTCCAAATCTGACCCCCCGACCGGCCAGTGCAGCCCTCCACCCCTGCCAGCTAGAGAGCCCTTCAAGGTTTTCTTAGGGAGATGTCCCTTACATATGAGCAGGAGAAAAAAAGCGATTGCCGAGCTTTGTTTACATCATGTGATCAGCTGTCATTGGGTGACAGTTGATCTCATGGTAAGGGGCCGGGATCCGCCTGTTAATTGGATCTGTGATCACCCGAGTCTTAGTGACTCAGTGATCACAGAGCACGCCCTGCATCGGGCGCCTGCAAAGGGGAGGACGTCTATTGACGTCCTCCCGGTATTTGAGGTCTGCGCTGTAGCTGTCATTCGGCTATAGCGTGGACCACTAGTGGTCAAAATCCCCCATAATAAGAATTTTCAGAGGCAAAAGGGAAGCAAGCTTGTCAATTATGGAGTAGAGTCCCGCAGCCTGGAAAGGTGGCGGCACATAAACATTGCCCAATGCAAATTTTAAGGAGTCTATTTCTAGAACCACAGCTATATATCTCCAAGTAGGATCAGAGAATACTTGGCTTAGAGTACAATGCAGGCTTTTGTGCAGAATAACAGAGACCCCCTAGCATACGTGGAAAGTGTGGAGTGAAAAGCATGTTGAATCCAGTTCCTTTTCAAAAATAAAATCCTATTTCCCATAAAGTGGGTCTCCTGCAACAGCACCACATGTGGATTATGGGTCTTGAGTTTAATCCCCTGACATTCCAGGAGATAATGCGTAAGTTATTAGTCATATTGCAATGCAGGGGTAGTTTGGGATGTCAAAGGAGTGAGGCACGTCAAAGAAGTCACGCGGTCCAGCGACAGCAACACAGGCAGTGAAGACTGAGGCCTCGTACACACGATAGGTGAAACCGATGAGAACGGTCTGATGGACCGCTTTCATTGGTCAAAACCGATCGTGTGTGGGCCCCATAGGTTATTTAACCATCGATTTAAAAAAAGCCAACTTGCTTTAAATTTAACCGATGGATTCCTAACCGATGGGAAAAAAACGATCGTTTGTAGGCACGTCCATCGGTTAAAAATCCACGCATGCTCAGAATCAAGTCGACGCATGCTTGGAAGCATTGAACTTCGGTTTTTTTTCAGCACGTCGTTGTGTTTTACGTCACCGCGTTCTGACACAAACGTTTTTTTAACCAATGGTGTGTAGGCGCGACGGACCATCGGTCAGCTTCATCGGTTAATCAAGGTCCATAAAGACGTGGATGAGCGAGTTTGGGGTTTCAGTTTCCCAGAAAAGGTGAAGATGTTATAGCTGCAAAGGGCGGGGCCAACTCAACATTGAACCCTACGGACTAAGGCCATTTAAGTTTATGTGCGTGTAAAGGCAGGTGTCCCAATACTTTTGGTAATATAGGGCCAGATTCACATAGCTGCGGCGCAGCGTAACGTAACCCGTTTATGTTACACCGCCGCAATTTTTCAGTTTTAGTGCCCGATCCACAAAGCACTTACCTGGAAATTTGCGGCGGTGTATCGTAAACACGTCCGGCGCAAGGCGGGCCAATTCAAATGGGGCGGGTACCATTTAAATTAGGCGCGCTCCCGCGCCGGACGTACTGCGCATGCTCCGGTCGCAATTTTCCCGACGTGCTTTGCGCGAAATTACGACGCGCCAACGTTTGGAGAATCGCGGCGTGCGTAACATACTTACGCCAAAAAAAAAAAATCAAAAGCGACGCGGGAAAGACGGGCATACTTTAACATGGTGGAGTACTTTTACACCATATTAAAGGTGCCCTATCTTTGCGACGGGAATCTAAAACTTGCGACAACGTAACGACGGGAAAAACCTTTGTGGATCCGCCGTAACTGCTAATTTGCATACCCGACGCTGGTTTACGACACGAACTCCCCCCAGTGGCGGCCGAGGTATTGCATCCTAGGATCCGACGGTGTAATTCAATTACACCTGTCGGATCTTAGGGCTAGCTATGCGTAACTGATTCTATGAATCAGTCGCATAGTTAGAAACAGAGGGGTAGATTCAGAGAGCAATTGCGTCTGCGTAACCATAATTGCTTACTTGCGCCGGCGTATCGAATGCTCCTGATTCAGGAACCTCGATACGCCGACTGCAGCCTAAGATATGCCTGGCATAAGGCTCTTATGCCGTCATATCTTAGGCTGCATTCCTACGCAGGCCGCTAGGTGGCGTTCCGGTAGTGGTCAGCGTAGAGTATGCAAATTGCATACTAACGCCGATTCACAACCGTACGCGCGCCCTGTGTATGCAGTGTACGTTGTTTGCGTACGTCAGTTTTTGCATAAGGCTGCCCCTGCCATAGCAGGGGCAGCCAATGCTACGTATACCCGTCGTTCCCGCGTCGCGAAATTTGAAATTTACGTCGTTTGCGTAAGTGAATCGTGAATGGCGCTGGACGCCATTCACGTTCACTTTGAAGCAAATGACGTCCTTGCGACGTCATTTACCGCAATGCACGTCGAGCATGCGCACTACGCTCGGCGCGGGAACGCGCCTAATTTAAATGATCCACGCCCCCTACGGATCATTTAAATTGCGCGCGCTTACACCGGGCATTTTCAGGAGCGCCCACGCAATTTACGGAGCTACTGCTCCGTGAATCGAGCGTAGTGCAGGGAATTTACGGAGGCGCAGCGGCAAATTGGTATGCTGCGCCTCCGTAAAAAAAGCGCAAAGCTACCTGAATCTACCCCATTGATACGACGGCGTATCAGTAGATACGCCGTCGTATCTCTTTTGTGAATCTGGCCCATAGTGTATAAACATCACCAATAAAATGGCACTCATATTCAAAGCTGGTGTATGTGATCTAAGGTTTCCAGAAAATGAAAATAGTTTTGTGACATACCAATAAGTCTGCACATAGGTAAGGTATGAGGAAGTTTTCTGTGTAGCCTCCTTTTCTACAAACAAAGTGAACGATCTGACAAAGGCTAGAAAAACTGGTTGACTCTGTGGAAGACATCGAGAAAACGATTGTTTTGTTCTACCCATGCAAAGTCATGAAATAAACGACCTCATTTGGTGTCTCTCCATTCAACTGGCCATGTTGGTTGCAATTTCTCCGATGGACAATCCCAGCCGATAGGGAGCTTTGGAAAAATGAGTAGAGTGACCCTCATGGGCCAGAGGAGAGAAGAAATATTTCTTCTGAATTGAACTGACCGGTTTTGAGAAGCTATAAGGAAAATGTATCGGGCTTGGCTCTTTTTTGTGCTGTTGGTTGGAATCTTTTCTGAAGGGGTAAGTTCATTGCTTGAGCGAGTGTAACCCCCTAATAATCCATTTGGAAACACAGAAAAATAGAAAAGTGATAGCAGAAAAAACTCAGAGTGGTTCATCAATTCTGCACATTTTTTTTTTATGTATTTATACACGTTTTGAATTTTTTTTATTATTATTATTATTTATACATTTTTTTTATTTTTTCTTAATCTATACATGTTTTTGTATTTTTTTTAATCTATATATATTTTTTTATTTATACGTGTTTTTTTTTTTAATCTATATATATTTTTAATTTTTTTTTAATTTATACATGTTTTTGCACTTTTTTATTTATAAATTTTTTTTTCTTGGGTGTTATTCTGTTAACTTTCTATTCCGAGTATAGATTTATGTTAGTCCCATGCATGTTTAAAGCCACTTACTGTTGACTGACTCACTACTGTACCTCTGCTGGAGTGATTCATCGAGTCTGCCCATTTATTTCGATTTTATTTATACATGTTTTGTATTTTTTTTTTATTATTATTTATACATGTTTTGGTATTTTTTTTATCCGGGGTCTATAAGTCCCCACATCTCACCTCTATGCTGGAAAGCTTAAAAAAAAAAAAAACCCACCTCGGCTTTCCAGTTAAAAAAAAGTGCCGGTGCCGGAAGTGACACCGTGTCATCGCTCTTGGCCTCCGAAGGTCATAGAGATGACCAGGGGACGTCAAACTAACCACCTGCCCCCCAGTCAGTTGGTTCCGCCATTACCCAATCTAAGTCGCTGGCAGCTTTGGATCCTCCCTGTATCTCCTCCTCCTCGACGGCTTCACGGTGGCTTCCCAGGTGACTTGTCCTTAAGGTTCCCCTAACGAGAAAGTTCCTTCAAGGACTGCGCAGGCGCAAAATTGCCGACAGAAATCTCCGAAGCTAGGCCCGGCATCCAGGCTCATTCTTTAACATCCCCGTGGATTGGAGGATGTTAAAAAAAAGAGCCAGGAGGCCGAGCGAGCGGAGCGAGCCATCGGAGCGCAGCGAGGACGTGAGGCCGACTGGCCACTTTCCTCAAAATCCACGTCGCCCTGGATGCCGGCCGAGGTTCGGAGATTTCCTTCGGCAAGTTTGCGCCTGCGCAGTCCTTAAAGGAACGTTCTCGTTAGCCGGAACCATATCGGCAGATCAGATTGCGCCTGCGCAGGAACTTTCACGTTAGCCGGAACCATATCGGCAGATCACCGGCAGCTTCCCCTGCGTCTCCTCAGCGGCCAATACGGTTGCTTCTCCTCTCAGGCCAATCGGGTCTCAGGCCAACCGGGTCATACTTGGCCTGGCAAGGAGAATCAAGAAGACAATAGCGAATATTAATTTGCTATTGTCACATAAGTGGGTGTGCCCAGGGCGCAGCGCCCCGAGACCACCCTTGTTGAAGTAGGGTGACCACATTTTCAAACTACCATTCAGGGACACCCTCCCTTCCCAAAAATCAGCTTGTGGTGTAACGAATCACAGCCCAGTGATTGGACACAAGAGGCGGGATTTATGATTTCTCCAATCACAAGCAGGGGGCGGGATTGTGCTCTTCCAGGCATTCCCAGCCAGGGCAAGTACTGTCAGCGGTGATGTGGCGGCCTTTTTTGGGGGCATCAGATTGGCCCGGGGGGAGGGTAGCTGTGTCAGTTTCATTCCGGGACACTGTATTGTCCTGGAAGGAATGTGCCCGGGACAGACCTGCAAAATGCGGGACTGTTTCGGGAAATACGGGATACGTGGTCACGTGCTTCGAAAAAAAAAAAAAAACATTGGATTCAATGCGTCCGACACCCTGCATGTAGAATAGGGGGCTGGACGCAAGGATTAGGGGGAGGGCCACCACTGGTGCCACCAGAACTGGTGTCGTAATTTGAGGATTTACCCCCTATTACTGTTCTGGTGACAACCCCGAAATTTTTGATTTTCTTTTACTTTCGTTATTGATGATAATGGTGCAAATAGAGAGAGAAAATCTCCCTAATGTTGGCACAAACAGCAATAAAAACTGATTCCAAAAATCCCCCAAAAAAAATGTTTTGCGAATAGTTATACTTTAACCACTTCAGCCCCGTAAGAATTTACCCCCTTCCTGACCAGAGCACTTTTTGCGATTCGGCACTGTGACGCTTTAACTGACAATTGCGCGGTCGTGCGACGTGGCACCCAAACAAAATTGACGTCCTTTTTCCCCCAGAAATAGAGCTTTCTTTTGGTGGTATTTGATCTTTTTTTTTTTTTTGCGCTATTAACAAAAAAAGAGCGACAATTTTGAAAAAAAAGCTATATTTTTTACTTTTTGCTATAATAAATATCCCCAAAAAATATATATAAAAAAAAAATGTCCTCAGTTTAGGCCGCTACGTATTCTTCTACATATTTTTGGTAAAAAAAAAAATCGCAATAAGCGTTTATCGATTGGTTTGCGCAAAAGTTATAGCGTCTACAAAATAGGGAATAGTTTTATGGCATTTTTATTATTCATTTTTTTTATTATTAATAATGGCGGCAATCTATGTTTTTTATCGTGACTGCGATATTGCGGCGGATACATCAGACACTTTTGACACTATTTTGGGACCATTGTCATTTATACAGCGATCAGTGCTATAAAAATGCACTGATTACTGTGTAAAGGACACTGGCAGGGAAGGGGTTAAAGTAGAGCTGGACGATTAATCGTCACGTGTTATTGGCTGCTGACTTTAGAAAAAAAATCCTGCTTTAAACACTAGGGGACGATCAAGGGGTTAAGTGTGTCCTAGGGAGTGGTTCTAAAGCCCCACACGATCTGACATTTTGACAAAAAACTTCAAAATCAGCAGGTTTTCAAAAAAATCCGACCGTGTGTACGCTCCATTGGACAAACTTTTTCGGTTTTCAAAGAGACAAAAGTTTGCTCTTTAAACGGAAAAACTTTCCAGCAACAAAAGTCCTACGGTGCAAAGTCCTATCGTGTGTACAGAAGTCCATCGGACTTTAGTCCAAAGTACAAACACGCATGCACAGATCCAATGTTAAAATCAACCAACAATAGCAGAAGTTGACCAAAGGGTGGCGGTAAAGAGCAGAAACGAGCAGGAAAAGCACGTGATTTTGGGAAAGTTTGCAGAAAAAGTCCTGCCGTGTGTATGCTATGGGTGTTCCCTCCAAAAAAAGTCCTACCGTGTGTATGGGGATTAACTGTGGGGGGATGGGCTACCACTGACATGACAGAGATCACTGCTCCCGATGATAGGGAGCAGTAGATCCCTTTCATTTTGCTAGACAGAACAGAGAAATGCCTTGTTTACATAGGCATCTCCTGTTCTGCAGCTCCCTGCGGCACCCGGCAGACATCGAGTCCACAGGACATGCGGGCACGCGGCGGGCGCACGTGCGCGCCCACTATGCCGCGATTTAAAGGCAACGTACAGGTACGCTGCTTTGCGCAGCCGTGCCATTCTGACGACGTATATCGGCGTGAACCGGTCACCAAAGTGATTAAAGGAACAGGATCCATTTAATTTTTTTTTTTAGGGTTGCAAACGCTTTGATATCCAAAGTCGATTCATGTAAACAAACATTTGCAGATAATTAATATAATTTCTGCCGTAAAATTGTGCGTGACATTCCAATACACCTGTACATAGACAAGGTATGAGGAAGTTTTAATGCTTAGCTTCCCTTTCATGGTGAGCATAATGATCCGAGAAAAGCTAGAAAAACAGGTTGACTCTGTGGAAGAAAACTAGAAAACGCTTGATTTTCAGGCACCTCTGCAAATTCATTCCAAAAATGGCCCCATTTGGAGCCTCTCCACTCAACAATTGTCCCTTTTAGTCAGTGCCGGCACAAGACATTGTGCTGCCTGGGACCAAGAATGAAATGCTCCCCCCCCCCAAAAAATTACGCCCACCAAAAGGCCCCCACATTCATTATTTTATATCATGATAACTAAAGGGGTCCCGTCATGGCTCTATACATGTATATAGGAGTATAAAGAGGACCTGCCAGGGCCATCTTTTCCATTGGGCACGCTGGGCAGTTGCCCGGGGGCCCCGCTTGCCTGGGGGGCCCCACCGGCTGCCCAGCAACCGCAGTAAAAAATTATGGAGAGTGACGGGTTAGAACTGCCCATGCCCAGTTCGCGGAAATCACAGAGAAGATCCGGTCCTCCACGAGTGCGGGGGGTTGCTGATGTAAGGGGGGAGTGAATGCAAAAATGTAAGGGGGCACTGATATAAAGGTTCCCCCTCCTATATTAGTGACCCCCCTTACCTTAGTGTATTTAATCTAAGGAAGGTGGTCTCTGGTCACCAGAGTACCCCCCACATCAGAGTCTGCAGGATTCCCCCTTACAATGCAAGGGGGAACTCAGTCTGCGGACCCTGATGTAAGTGGGAAAGAGAAAGCAGTGGACTCTGATATAAGGTTGTCTCTGGTCACCATAGCCCCCCTCCACATCGGAGTTCCCCCCTTAGATCATGATCTGCAGCGTTCCCCTTTACATAAGAGTTCCCTTTCACTGTAAGGGGGAATCCTGCAGACTCTGATGTAAGAGGAGACTCTGTGCTGGCTGGGTTATAGTAACCTGACCTTCATGTCAATGAAGACATTTTTTTTTTTTTTACTTTTGTTTAACTTAAACACATTTCTAATAGCACTAGCTATATGTTTATAGTTTAAATACTGACATTTGCATTGTTGGGCACTGAAAACTGTAATTTTAGGTACTTTTTTTGCAGTGGCAGTAAAAAATGTGGTTCCGCCAGTAAATGTTATGATTTTTGGCAATTCTCGTGCGTAATTGTGTAGACAGGGCCCCAGTGCACTGTATTGCCCGGGGGCCTATAATGCTCTTAAGATGACACTGGGACCTGCCATGGCTCTATACATGTTTAGGAGTATAAAAAGGACCTGTCATGGCTCTATACATGTATAAAGCAGTATAAAGAGGACCTGTCATGGCTCTATACATGTATAAAGGAGTATAAAGAGGACCTGTCATGGCTCTATACATGTATAAAGGAGTATAAAGAGGACCTGTCATGGCTCTATACATGTATAAAGGAGTATAAAAGGACCTGTCAGGGCTCTATACATGTATAAAGGAGTATAAAGAGGACCTGTCATGGCTCTATACATGTATAAAGCAGTATAAAGAGGACCTGTCATGGCTCTATACATGTATAAAGGAGTATAAAAGGACCTGTCAGGGCTCTATACATGTGTATAGGAGTGTAAAAAGACGTGTCATGGCTCTATACATGTATATAGAAATGTTCTTCCCGCCCGCTCCTGTCACCACTAACAGCAGCGGTGCCAGGCTCCTCACAGGCAGTGGCGCCTGCCCGCTCACTCGCTGACTGCTCACCCCCCTCTGCGAGTGTCTTCACAGGCAGCCCGGCGCCGCGCTCCTCACATGCAGCGGAGCAGGCGGAACGGGCTGGCAGGCATCAGTATGCCGCCCCCCTAAAAGTGCCGCCTGGCACCCATGGTACCACCTGGTCCCATCATAGGGTCGGCCCTACATTTAGTTAAGTCTTATGACAATTTAGCAGAAGGAAAATCAGACCTGATAAGAAGCTTTGTAGAAATTAGTAGAGGAGCTTAATTGGCAAAGACAAAATATTCCTTGTGAAAAGAACTGCCCAGTTTAGGGAAGCTGAAAGGAAGACCCATCAGACATGTTTCTTTTTTGTGTTGTTAGTTGGAATCTTCTCTGTAGGGGTAAGTACATTCAGGGCCGCCATCAGGGGGGGTACAGGCATTACGGGGGCCGACAGTCTCCAGGGGCCCACACAGGAAGAGGAAGCGTTGGCATGTGTAATTGCAATGTAAATGTTTCGGCAGCACCCCCCGGCTTACCAATGAATTTCAGGCCTCGTACACACGACCGAACATGTCTGCTGAAACTGGTCCGCAGACCAGTTTCCGCGGACATGTTCGGTCGTCTTTATGTCCGACCGGACAATTTTCCGGCGGATCGGACAGGTTTCCAGCGGACAAATGTTTCTTAGCATGCTAAGAAACATGTCCGCTGGAAGCCTGTCCGTCGGACATGTTCGGTCGTCTGTACGACTCACCGGACATGTCCGCTCGGCCCGAAAGCCCTCGCATGCGTCGAAGTGATTCGCCGCATGCGTGGAAGCATTGACCTTCCAGGGCCGCGCACGTCGCCGCTGTCATCGTCGCGGTGACGGCGCGGCCACGTCACCGCGTATCGTGTCCCCGCGGATATCTGTTTGATGGTGTGTACAACCATCAGACAGAAATCTCCGAGTGGACATGTCCGATGAAAACGGTCCGGCGGACGGTTTTCATTGGACAGTCCTTCCGTGTGTACGAGGCCTAACAGATGTGATCCTCGGCAACCTTGGAAAAAAGTACCGCTCCAAGCCCTGCGATCTATGCTGTGCTCCCGCCCTGTAGCACTGACAGGTGCAAACTCTGCGCTGATCCGTGGAAAAAAGAAATGATCCTGGACTGCCGCACTCTGATAGGCGATTTATTGAAACAAAATGAACAAAGGATAAAATCCAAAGCTGTATGACATCCAAAAATTCATGCAACACTGCAATCAATAGTAGGAAGTGGACATGGATAGATGCTTACTCATCAACCGGCAACCTTATCAACTTCAGTGGATGACAGTAAAGTAATCCTCTGTGTCCGGCGGCAGCACAAAGCCCCCCCCTCCCCGCGCTTAACAACTTCAGTGGATCCCCCCCCCACTTAACAACTTTAGTGGATTCCCCCCCGCTTAACAACTTCATTGTTTCCCCCCCCCCCCCCGCTTAACAACTTCAGTGGATGTCAGTACAGTAATCCTCGGTGTCCGGCGGCAGCACCCCCCCCCCCCCGTTTCTCTGCTCCACGGGGCTCCTTCATTGCAGCTGTGTAAGGGGCCCCGAAATTCTTGATGGCAGCCCTACCCGGCAGGAGAGAGAAGAGAAGACTTGACTTGACTTTGTTTTTTGTTTTGTTCGTCAGCACCAACCCCCGTCCCGTCCCCCCGTTCCGCTTATCATCTCGCGGCAGGAGAGAGTAGAGATGACACTTACATTACCCACAACCCCCCCCCCCCCCTTATCATCTTTCGGAAGGAGAGAGGAGGGCCCCCTCCCGTTTTTTTTTTTATTAAAATGTTTTATTTTTTATTTTTTTCATCTGACCCCCCCCCACTTTTAGCAACTCGCGGCAGGGAACCGCAACTAACCACCCCGCCCCCCATTTTTTTTTTTCGTCTGACTTTAGAAACTCACAGCAGGAGAGAGAAGAGAAGACTTGACTTTGTTTTGTTCGTCAACACCAACCCCCCCTTCCGCTTATCATCTCGCGGCAGCAGACAGAAGAGATGACATTTTCGTTGTCGTGTCCGATGTGTCCACCATAATGTTGCAGTCATGATAAAAATCACTGATCGCCGCCATTGCTAGTAAAAAATTTTTTTTTATAAAAATGCCATAAAACTGTCCCCTATTTTGTAGACGCTATAACTTTTTCGCAAACCGATCAATAATCGCTTATTGTGATTTTTTTTTAACAAAAATATGTAGAAGAATACGTATCGGCCTAAACTGAGGAAAAACATTTTTTTTATATATTTTTGGGGGATATTTTTTATAGCAACAAGTGCAAAATATAGAATTTTTCTAAATTGTCGCTCTATTTTTGTTTATAGCACAAAAAATGCAGAGGTGATCAAATACTCTATTTGTGGAGAAAAAAAGACATCAATTTTGTTTGGGAGCCACGTCGCACGACCACGCAATTGTCAGTTAAAGTGACGCAGTGCCGAATCGAAAAAAGTGGCCTGGTCTTTGACCAGCGAAATGGTCCGGGGCTGAAGTGGTTAATGAAGGAGTGGCTCCGGCGTATTGATCGCATTGCTGAGATGGAGGAGCTGATCCATATATCACTCTCGACAAACTGATCAAATTCTCTGAGATATGGTCGCCCTGGACAACCTTTCGCTTATATCAAGATCTGCACCAATCTGCCAATTAATATCTGATCACACCAATACGACTGAAATTCATGACAGGCATCCTTTCGCGCAAATTTTTGACGTTATATCCATACACTCGGCTTTGATGGATGGAAAGGGCAGTTGGTTGTGTCCCCACCCCCTCCTCATCCTTTCCATCCTATTTCCCTATCACCCTATTTCCCGCTTCTCTCCTCCCTTTATTCTCTTCCTTCCCTCCCTCCCTTTTTTTTTTTTTTTTTTTTCGCTTGCACCTGTATGAAATAATATTATCCAAATAGTGCCGTGCGCCTAAGTGTGTGAATATACTGTATATACAGTATGGGGCAGATCCACAAAGAGAGTACGCCGGCGTATCTACTGATATGCCAGCGTACTTTCAAATTTCCCGCGTCAAATCTTTGGTTTGAGTCCTCAAACCAAGATACGACGGCATCTGTGTTAGATCCGACAGGCGTACGGTTCGTACGCCTTCGGATCTTAGATGCAATACTTCGGCCTCCGCTGGGTGGAGTTCTCGTTGTTTTCCGCGTCAAGTATGCAAATTAGCTATTTCCGGCCATCCACAAACGTACGCGCGGCCGTCGCATTCTCTTACGTCGTCTCTAGTCGGCTTTTTCCGGCGTATAGTTAAAGCTGCTGTTTTGCGGCGTATAGTTAGACTTGCCATGTTAAGTATGGCCGTCGTTCCCGCGTTTATTTTGAATTTTTTTTTTTTTTTGCATAAGTCGTCCGTGAATCGGGATGGACGTAATTCACGTCTAGGTTAAAAAATTTGACGTCCTTGCAACGTCATTAAGCGCAATGAACGGCGGAATATTTAGGGACGGCGCATGCGCAGTTCATTCGGTGCGGGGACACGCTTCATTTAAATGAAACACGGCCCCTACTCGCCGATTTTAATTAGGCGCCCTTACGCCGCGAGAGATACACTACTGTGATTCGAAGTTTAAACAAGTAAGTTACAGCAGCGTAGCGTATCTCCCATACGCTGCACCGGTGCAGATCTCTGTGGATCTGCCCCTATATGTATACAATGTACAGTATATATAAAAAAATATATATCCATATATACAAATATATACTAATGTGCAAATCCAAATAAGTTATGTTTTTTTTTTCTTTTCTTTTTTTAAGAACATTGAAGCTATTTTAATAAGTTTCAGCATATTGTTTAGCTCTAACGTTTCATGATTTGTTAACATTACAACTAACATTACACTAATTCTTTTTTTATTTTTTTATTTTTTTGCAGGTGAAAGCTACAGGTAAATTACTACATCATTGTCGTTTTATTTTTTAATCCTTACTTCTAATGCTCTTTGTACTTGTTTATTTTTCATTTTAACAATGCTTAATGCTGGTGTCAGGATCATTCTGAATTTCAAACAGACGATCGGAATTTCCTCCAAGAACTTTTCTTGTCGAAAATTTTGAGAACCAGCTCTCAAATTTTTCTTGGCGGAAATTCCGACACAAAAAGTCAGATGGAGCCTACACACGGTCGGAATTTCCGACCAAAAGCTCACATCTGACTTTTCTTGTCGAAATTTCCTTTCTCTGACTAATTCCTGACTTTCTTCCTATCCGCCTGGGAGATTGGGTTTTCCTGCCCACCTTTGTTTGTTCCAGTTACACTCTGTACAATATAAAATAAGTACAAATCCAGCAAAAATGGTGGAAGCCGTTTATAATGGGCACATCAGGTGTACAGGTGTGGCAACTCTGGTTTGCACGGGGTTGGTGAGCACCCCTCATATTGGGCACAACAGGTGCGCAGACCCAAGAACTCAACACAGGGATGGTGGGTGGAACTAGGAAGCCACTTTAAAGCGGGGGTTCACCCGTACATAAAACTTTTTCCCCTTAGATGGATGCTCGTTTTCTCTAGGGGAATCGGCTAGTTGTTTAAAAATATGAGCAGTACTTACCGTTTACGAGATGCATCTTCTCCGCCGCTTCCGGGTATGGGCTGCGGGACTGGGCGTTCCTATTTTGATTGACAGTCTTCCGAGAGGCTTCCGACGGTCGCATCCATCGCGTCACGATTTTCCGAAAGAAGCCGAACGTCGGTGCGCAGGCGCAGTATAGAGCCGCACCGGCGTTCGGCTTCTTTCGGCTACTAGTGACGCGATGGATGCGACCATCGGAAGCCTCTCGGAAGACTGTCAATCAAGAAGGAACGCCCGCTCCCGAAGACCCATACCCGGAAGCGACGGAGAAGATGCATCTCGAAAACGGTAAGTACAGCTCATATTTTAAAACAACTAGCCGATTCCCCTAGACCGAACGAGCATCCATCTAGCATCCATCTAAGGGGAAAAATTGTTTTATGGGTGAACTCCCGCTTTAAGTACAATGGGCTCAGCAGGTGTGCTGACCCAGGAAATCAGTGTAGGGATGTCCTACTGCTTGGGTGGGAATCCATATTTAAGAATTTTAACTTCTCTTCATATATTGGCCCACTCACAGCAATTCTTGGGAACCCAGAATTACAACCGGGGATGTTACATTTATAAATATACTGTGACAGGAAGTCAGGTAAATCAGACGGGAGATGCATTTCTGCCTTGTTTAGACAATACACCACTTATTATCAGGTGTCGGCTGCAGAAGTAGCCAGAAAGGTTTAAGGGCGTTGGAAAACTTCAGCTGTTCAGAATGAGGCAATTAAGACCTCTATAAGTAATCCAGAGGATTTCTACTGATTGCTGCATCCTGAGGCTTTCTGAGTGAAGGCGAGCAGTGAGCTGAAATGCTTCTGAAGAGGTGAGGTGCTGTTGATTTTTCTGTGTGATAAAAATCAAAAAGACTATTGTTTTCTGCTGTATGACCAGCAGTGTCTACCCAGCAGTAGGCTGTTTATTTTATGTTTGATTTTGTTTATGCTGTTTGGATGCTTGCACTTGTTTCCAGCAAGATGGAAGAATAAACCAAAATCTTTGTTTTCAACCGTCTTCGACTGCCTTTCTGTATAGTTCAGTGTGTAGTGAACCCATCCCGGGGGGGGGGGGGGAGATCACACACCCCGCTACCGAGCTAACCCCTTACAATACTTTGAGTAGATCAGGTACAATAGTGCCTAGCTAGTATTAGAGCTGAACTCTAGGAAAATAGTTAATTATTACTATTATTATTATTATTAGACAGGATTTATATCGTGCCAACAGTATATGAAGCGCTTTACAATGTAGAGGAGGGACAGTACAATTACAGTTCAATACAGAAGGGATGGGAGGGCCCTGCTCATGGAGCTAGTCTGTGTAAAGGTAGGCCAGTGAGGAGAAAGTTGCAGTACAAACCCAAATTTTGTGCATATTATTTAGTCTGTGTGTAAATTATATAGCCAGATTCAGGTAGACGAGCCTAACTTTAGGCAGGCGTAGCGTATCTCATATACGCTACGCTGCCGTAAGTTAGAGAGGCAAGTACAGTATTCACAAACAACTTGCGTCCTAAGTTACGGCGGCGTAGTGTAAATGTGCCGGCGTAAGCGCGCCTAATTCAAATGTGGAAGAGGTGGGCGTGTTTTATGTAAATTAAGCATGACCCCACGTAAATGACGTTTTGAACGAACGGCGCATGTGCCGTCCGTGGACGTAACCCAGTGCGCATGCTCCAAATTACGCCGCAAAGACTTATTGGTTTCGACGTGAACGTAAATTACGCCCAGCCCCATTCACGGAGGACTTACGCAAACGACATAAAAATTTTAAAATTCGACGCGGTTCCGACGTCTATACTTAACATTGGCTGCGCCATCTTTTTGGTGGAATATCTTTAGGCCTGAAAACACCTTACGTAAACGGCGTATCTTTACTGCGACGGGCAAATCAGCGTACACGCCCCTAGCGACCGGCCTAAATAGACAGCTAAGATACGACGGCGCCCGCGGCCGTATCTTAGCTAGATTTAAGTGTATCTCAATTTGAGAATACACTTAAATTTGCGACGGCGCAGATTCGGAGTTATGACTGCGTATCTACTGATACGCCGGCGTAACTCTCTCTGAATCTGGCTATTAGAAGAGAAATGGAAGGAAAAGGTAAGTGAACCAACAACGCACTAGTTAAAGGAACTTATTTAGAAAATAAAAAACAAACCTTTACAACCCCTTTAAAGCTGAAGGTTTTTTTCTGTACAAGCTTTGAATAAAATGATGTGATTAAAAAAATAATATATATATATATTTTTTTTTTTGCAGGTGTATCAGAATCTTCTGTTTCCATTACTCCTCCTGTTTACAACCCTTTAAATACTACCCCTTCTACTTCCAACACTCCAACCACTACTTCCAGCATTTTTACCATTGCTGCTCCTACTTCTGACCCTCAAACCACTACTACAACCACTACTACACCTAATTTTGACCTTTTTACCACGACTCCCCCTACTTCCGATCCTCCAACCACTACTTCTTCTTTCAGTTTTTTTACTACAACCACTACTTCTCCTACTTCCAACTTTTTTACCAGAGTTCCTCCTACTTTTGACCTTTTCACCACAACTCCTCCTACTTCCGACCCTCCAACCACTACTTCTCCCTCTTTCAGTTTTTTTACCACAACCACTACTTCTCCTACTTCCAACTTTTTTACCACAGTTCCTCCTACTTTTGATGGCCTTTTTACCACGTCTCCCCCTACTCCCGACCCTCCAACCACTACTTCTACTTCCAGCTCTTTTACCACAACAGACCTTTCTACCAATACTTCTCCGGATTTCAACTCTGATACCACTACTAGTCAGCTGACTTCCAGTACTCCTACCACTACCATGCTAGATGTTATTACTTCCATTTCTAATGTACCTAGCACTATTTTACAATCTCCTATATTTACTACCCCTAGTTTTACTACTGTAAATGTTCCTACCACAAGTTCCATCCCATCCGTTGTTCCTACAACCACATCTTCCCCACCCGATATTTTGACCTCTATTTTTACCACTACCACCAGTTCTCCTATTACTGCAACTACTTACGAGAATTTTACAGGTGAGTACCAATTGATATCAGTACTTGAGGCTCTCTCTATCTATTTATAATGACTCCTCTTCCGTTTTTTTCTTCTGAACTCATGTTGTTGTGTATTCATTTAAAGTTAAAGAATATTGAAACCCAAGAACAAAAATTAAATGTATTTCAGATTGCCTGAATTTTACTTTTACTTTGTGATCCGGCCAGGAACACCTACACTTCTTGTTCTAGAGTGACAATATTTACCAGCTGTACTGTATCTGTGGAGAAGCAGTGTTTTCACCCTAGGACAGAAAGTGTGTTAGACAGAGATGGACGGGCCATTGGGACTACAGGGAGTTTCCCGGTGGGCCGATGGCTCAGTGGGCCGGCTTCAGTGACAGTGGACCGCCTCCCTCCTCCGCTCCTCTGTCTCTCCCTTCCCGCACAGCACAGCTCACCTCCTCTCCCTCCCCGCAGTGCTCACCTGGGGGAGAACAGAACTGATTCTTTGCCCCGGGTGAAATAATGTTTAGCTTCCCCACTGGTACTTCCTATAAGAGTACCAGTACCAGCCGTTCTACTCTAATAAAGTAGAATGGCTAGTGAAGGGGGAGAGGAGGCTTGGGTGGCCGGGGGGGGGGGGGGGGGTGCGGGAGTTGTCCGGCCGCCATGGGACAGACCTGTCAAAGTGGGCCAGTCTGGATGAAGTCCAG
This sequence comes from Rana temporaria, assembly GCF_905171775.1. Classification (NCBI taxonomy): domain Eukaryota; kingdom Metazoa; phylum Chordata; class Amphibia; order Anura; family Ranidae; genus Rana; species Rana temporaria. Next base: position 10,530,342 of record NC_053499.1, read on the forward strand.
GGCCAAATTTTTTCCCAGTCCAGCCCTGGTCTTAGAACTCTAGAGCACCGCCCTCCTCTTCTTTATAACATAGGGGTGATGTGTTCTGTAGTATGTAGATTCCATACAGTAATAAGACCCATTTATAGGAGGGTGCTGTGTTGAAATGGCTGATTGTGCCACCAAGTCCAATCCAGACACGTGGGTTTTGTTTTTATTACTACTATGTGCTTGTTTCATGTGCTTTTAATATTACCGATGGTGCCCACACACGATCGGTTTGGACCAATGAAAACGGTCCATCAGACCGTTCTCATCTGTTTAACCGATCGTGTGTACACGGCCTAACCCTAGCCCTTAACCCTAACTATAACATTTAGCCCTAAACATAGCCCTTAATGCTAACCCTACCATTTAACCCTAGACCCTAACTCTAACCCTAACCCTTGCCCCTAACCCTAACCGTAACATTTAACCATAACACTAACAAATACCACTAACCCTAACTCTAACCCTAGCCCTTAACCCTAACTATAACATTTAGTCCTAACCATAGCCCTTAATGCTAACCCTACCATTTAACCCTAACTCTAACACTAACCCTAACATTCAACCCTAACAATTACCACTAATCCTAAGCCTAACATTTAACCCTTGCCCTTAACTCTGTAACATTTAACCCTAAGGCCCGGTACACACGAGCAAACATGTACGATGAAACCGGTCCGTCGGACCGTTTTCACCGTACATGCCTGCCAGAGGGCTTCTGTACGATGGTTGTACTAACCATCGTACAGAAGTCCGCGCGTAAACAATACGCGGGGCGTGTCCGCGTCGTCGCCGCGACGATGACGCGGCGATGACGCGGAGACGTGGGCGGGCCTGCCATTTAAAGGCTTCCACGCATGCGTCAAAGTCATTCGACGCATGCGAGGGACGGCGGGCGCTCGGACATGTACGGTAGGTCTGTACTGACGACCGTACATGTCCGAGCGGGCAGGATTCCAGCGGAAGGTTTTAAAACACGTCCAGGAATATTTGCCCGCTGGGAAAAGGCCCGGCGGGCAAATGTTTGCTGGAATTCGGCCCGCTCGCGCCTACACACGACCGAACATGTATGCTGAAACTGGCCCGCGGACCAGTTTTAGCATACATGTTTGGTCGTGTGTACGGGGCCTAACACTAACAAATACCACTAACCCTAACTCTAACCCTAGCCCTTAACCCTAACTATAACATTTAGTCCTAACCATAGCCCTTAATGCTAACCCTAACATTTAACCCTAACTCTAACCCTAACCCTAACATTCAACCCTAACAATTACCACTAATCCTAACCCTAACATTTAACCCTTGCCCTTAACTCTGTAACATTTAACCCTAACAATTGCCACTAGCCCTTAACCCTAACCCTAACATGTGACTTTGGACACATAAAGGTCCTGCACTACTTTGATGTGACTTTGATGCCACTTGAGTGCCAGAGAGTGTAAAGTCACGTCAAAATTGCAATCCACGAACAGAGCTTTAATGCTTTCCTATTAGCCAAAAAAACAATGCGCCAGAAAACTCATCAACCGCAACCTGCATAGATGTGAACCTAGCCCAAATCTCCTCCCATTGCGTTTTTGTGTCCTAAAATAAACTTTTTTAACTGAAAATTACACTAAAGTTCACTATTTACCAATCCAATTTTACACAGATCTGATTTCAGTCCGTTCACTTTGCTAATGTTTTTTTTTTTTTTCTTTGATTCATTAAATGCGCTTGAATTGTCCATCATGAATCAATAATAATAACTGATATGTATTCTCTAGGATCTTCATCAACATCCCTTCCCATCGTGGTCAGCGGTACCGACCAGCTGGTCATCTCATGGACACCAGCACCGGGAAACGTTGACTATTATATTGTTTTTCTTGGAAATGTATCTCAACGAGTAAATTCTCCCACAGCGACTTTCTCAGCATTGCTACCAGGGACGGGATACAACGTCACTGTACAGGCGGTTAGTGGGAACCTCACCAGAACAATCGCCATCAAGATGGTGGCCACATGTGAGTTTATACCTTGTTTTATTGCAATTATGCCAACCATACATTGACAATATTGGAGTTTTCTGTCATCTTTCTACCCTGGCAAAGCGGGGCCTATCGTAGGTACATTATATTGTCAAAAGTATTGGGACGTCTGCCTTTACACGCACATGAACTTTAATGGCATCCCAGTCTTAGTCCGTAGGGTTCAATATTGAGTGTTGCACGAAAATTGTGTACCGTTAGTATGCAAGACAAGATCCAGGCACATGCCCTTAAGACAAAAATCTGACGATTGGTTAGCCAACAATTGGATCGTGTGTACGAGGCTTTAGGCTCCGCTCCAGTCACACTTGTGCGACTTGTCATGCAACTTTGGACATCAAAGTTGCATGACAAGTTGTTCCCCATGTTTTCCAATGATACTCATCCATATATGTGTGACTTAAAGTTACAGCAACTTCAATGTCGTTCAAGCACTACTTTGGTTGGACTTTCATGCAACTTGAGGGCCATAGACTTCAATGTTAACCCTCAAAATTTGCATGAAAGTCATACCTGAATGTTATACAATGCAATTTTGTGTGCAACAGTTGTACATTATCACTGGTCATAGCCAAAGTCGTATCCAAGTGGCACCCATCCAAATTGTTGCGTCAAATTTGTATCAAAGTTGCAGGAGAATGCTCGTAATCCAAAGTACTATGGGCCAGATTCACAGTACAAGTACGCCGACGTATCTACTGATACACCGGCGTACTTTCAAATTAGCCGCGTCGTATCTTTAGTTTGAATCCTCAAACCAAGATACGACGGCTTTTGGCTTTGATCCGACAGGCGTACGGCTTCGTACGCCTTCGGATCGTAGGTGCAATACTTCGGCGCTCGCTGGGTGGAGTTCGCGTAGTTTTCCGCGTCGGGTATGCTAATTAGCTTTTTCCGGCGATCCACAAAGGTACGCGCGGCCGTCGCATTCTCTTACGTCGTCGCTAGTCGGCTTTTCCCGGCATATAGTTAAAGCTGCTATTTCGTGGCGTATAGATAGACCTGCCATGTTAAAGTATGGCCGTCGTTCCCGCGTCGAATTTGGAATTTTTTTTTTTTTGCGTAAGTCGTCCGTGAATAGGAAAGGACGTAACTCACGTCTACGTTTCCAAAAATGATGTCGGTGCGACGTCATTTCGTGCAAAGCACGGCGGGAAATTTCAAAACGGAGCATGCGCAGTACGTTCGGTGCGGGAACGCGCCTAATTTAAATGATCCACGCCCCCTACCCGGATCATTTGAATTAGGCGGGCTTGTGCCGGTGGGATTTACGCTACGCCGCCGCAACTTTACAGGCAAGTGCTTTGTGAATCAAGCACTTGCCCGTAAAACTTGCGGCGGCGTAACGTAAATGCGATACGTTACGCTGCCGCAGATGTACCTGAATCTGGCCCTATATTTTTTTTATTATTTTTTTTTTTATTAAAGAGCCCAGAGGTCCCCAGGGGCCCCGGATGGCAACCCCCCCCCCGCCCCTTTTTTTTTATAAAAAAAAATATTTTATTTTTTTATACTTTTTTTTTTATTTTTTATTAAAGGGCCTGAAGGTCCCCAGGGCCCCGGATGGCTACCCCTGCCCTTTTTTTATAATTGTTTTTATTCCCCCGGGGCAACCCCCCCAATTTGTGGCACCCCCCGCTTCTCAATTTCTGGCCCCCCGCTTCTCAATTTCTGGCCCCCCGCTTCTCAATTTTCTCAATTAGCGGCGGCACCCCACACGCTTCTCAATTCGCGGCAGCCCCCCCCCCGCATCTCAATGTGAGGCGGCAGCACCCCCCCCCCCCCCCTGGTTCTCTGCTCCAAGGGGCCCCATAATTCCTGATGGCTGGCCCTGCTCGCAAACCGAGTTAGGATTTTTCTAAATACAGTTCTCGTATTGCGAAACGTTCGTTAACCGCGTTACTCGCAATCCGAGGTTCCACTGTACTATGTAATTGGGGGTTTTACAGCTTATACTCCATGGCAGGTTTTTTTATTTTAATTACAACATTTTTCATTTTACTTTTTTAAGGTGTACAGATTTGATCCCTTTTTATTTTTCTCTTTTACAGATCCTACTCCACCGGGAAATATAAGCCATCATTTTATTGGAACAGACACAGTCACCCTTGTCTGGGATAACCCAGTGAATATGAGCAATGCAAAAAAGTCCTTCAATATTACTGTGGCTAGGATTGGTCTGTACAGATCCGGGTCTTCAATATATACATCGGAGGCAACGAATGTCACTGTCAGTGGCCTGACACCTGGGAACTATACCTTCACCATTGTTACGGTGGCTGCCCTCCAATACACAAGTACTCCCAAGACTGTTACTCTACAACTACCCAATACTCCCTCCCCTGATGATAACCATGTAGGTGAGTAGAAGTGACATTATTTTTAGAATATTTGCATTGTTGATAAAACTATCCAATTTTAATGCATGGCTTAGTTACTAAAAGAAAATATATAGTAAGGGTGGAACCACCTCAAACCAAGATATGATGGCATCTGGGTAAGATCCGACAGGCGTACGGCTTCGTACGCCTTCGGATCTTAGATGCAATACTTCAGCGCCTGCTGGGTGGAGTTCGCGTCGTTTTCCGCGTCGGGTATGCAAATTAGCGATTTACGACGATCCACGAACGTACGCGCGGCCGTCGCATTTTCTAACGTCGTCTGTAGTCGGCTTTTTCCGGCGTATAGTTAAAGCTGGTATTTTGCGGCGTATAGATAGACTTGCCATGTATGGCCGTCGTTCCCGCGTCGAAATTTGAATTTTTTTTATTTTTTGCGTAAGTCGTCCGTGAATAGGGATGGACGTAACTCACGTCTAAATTTAAAAAATGACGTCCTAGCAACGTCATTTAGCGCAATGCACGGCAGGAAATTTTCGGGACGACGCATGCGCAGTTTATTGGGCGAAGGGACGCGCTTCATTTAAATGAAACCTGCCCCCAACCCGCCCAATTTGAAATCCGCTGCCAGAAACACACTACGCCACCGGCACTTACGGCGCGAACTCGCTGAGGATTCGAATATACGCCAGGTAAGTTACGGCGGCGTAGTGTATCTTTGAGGCCTCGTACACACGACCGGAAATGTCCGCTGAAACTGGTCCGCCGACCAGTTTCAGCGGACAGATCCGATCGTGTGTACAGGCTAGCGGACAGATTTCCAGCGGACAAATGTTTCTTAGCATGCTAAGAAACATGTCCGCTGGAAAGCTGTCCGGCAGGCATGTCCGCTGGTTAGTACGTCTAACCAGCAGACCGAAATCCCGTGCATGCGTCGAATTGATTCGACGCATGCGTGGAAGCATTGAACTCGCGCGAGAGAGAACGTCGGTGTAGTCTACATCACCGCGTTCTCTGTCTGCGCGGATTTCGGTTTGATGGTGTGTACAGCCATCAGACCGAAATCTCCGAGCGGACATGTCCGATGAAAACGGTCCGCGGACCGTTTTCATCGGACATGTCCGCTGGTGTGTACGAGGCCTGATACGCTGCGCCGATCGAAATGTATGTGGATCTGGCCCAATGTAATTAAATAGAACAAAATAGAAAGAATATAACCGTCTTCCGAATATCAAATTTCAAAATGAATAAATTTGAATCCGAATTTAATAGATTACAATAGAACAGAAAGGAAAAGAATAGAATAGAAAAAAAATAGAATTGAATTAAATAGAATAGAATAAATTAGAATATAACCATATTTCGGAATTTTAATTTAGAATATAATTTTTTTTTAATTTGAATAGAATAGAATAGAATAGAAAAGAAAAATAGACTAGACAACTTGACAATTTTCCGAATTCAGTCAAATTCAATTCAATTTGACTGAATTTGGAAAATTAGAATTGGCATTCAAAAACAAATAAACAAAACAAATGTAATAAATTTAACGAAACAAAATAATTTAAATACCGAATCAAAATATAAAGGAACTAAACAGATTTGTTTTTTTTTTAGATTTAACATATTAAAGTGGAAAGCATAATATGACATAAAATACGGTTCAACTTAATTTCTTTCCTCAGGTGTCATTGTTGGGGCCGTGGTTGGAAGTGTCGGGGGTGTTATTGTCATCGGCCTTTTGGGATTTTTAATTTGGAAGATTGTAAGGTAATACTAAAACAAATATATTTCCCTTTAATAAAGTATAAATAAGTAATATAATGGGGCAATTCTCACCATTGTACTGCAGTAACATGGGATGTGATACCATTTATTTTGTATGCTACCCTAAAACATGTGCATTGCAGCAAAACACAGTAATGCACTACTGTGCCGCTGTGTCTCAAAAAAAATGTTTTTATTATAATAAATTGTCAGCCTGTTACAGTATAATGCAACAATATAATATAAAAATGTAATATAATATAATATAGTTTTTATTATATGCATTTCATTAAAGGAACTCTAATTAATATATATCAATAATATAATAAAATACTATAACAAAATGATAAAATCACATATATTTTATTACAAAGCATAATGATGTCAATGAAAGGCCTCTGATAAATTGTCAGCCTGTTGAAATGCAACAATATAATATAAAGATGTAATATATTATAATATAGTTTTTATTATATGTATTTCATTAAAGGAAATCTAATTAATATATATCAATAATATAATAAAATACTCTAACAAAATGATAAAATCACATATTTTATTATAAAGCATAATGATGTCAATGAAAGGCCTCTGATAAATTGGCAGCCTGTTGAAATGCAACAATATAATATAAAGATGTAATATATTATAATATACTTTTTATTATTTATATTTCGTTAAAGGAAGTCTAATTAATATATATATATATATATATATATATATATATATATATATATATATATATATATAATATAATAAAATACTCTAACAAAATGATAAAATCACATATATTTTATTACAAAGCATAATAATGTCAATGAAAGGCCTCTGATAAATTGGCAGCCTGTTGAACTGCAACAATATAATATAAAAATGTAATATATTACAATATAGTTTTTATTATTTGTATTTCGTTAAAGGAAATCTAATTAATATATATCAAAAATATAATAAAATACTATAAAAAAATGATAAAATCACATATATTTTATTATAAAACATAATGACATCAATGAAAGGCACCAGAATGTGAAGGCATGCATGGAATCTTAAAGACGAATTTCATATTTAATGTATGTATTTCATTTAATTTAATATAATATATTAAATTAATATATATTAATAATCCAAGCTTGGATAAACAACCTGAAAGCCTCCAAATATTTAAAGACTAGTGTGATATGATACACCAAGATAACGAATATCATTAATTCCCTTCTTCTTCTCATACCTAACAATTTGAGTATTTGATACCCACGTCCAGCTTACAGTCTGATCCCACTTGGGGTAGGCAGTAGTAGGTTATCAAAATTCAGGTAGTGTACATTACCAGTATAACTTCTTATTTTTTATTTCTTAATAAAGTTAAAAAGAATAATAATATAAGAAAATAAAATAACAAAATGATAAAATCACATATATTTTAATATATAACATAAGGATGTCAATGAAAGGCACTAGAATGTGAAGGCGTGAATGGAATCCTAAAGCTAAATGTCATATTTATTACTTGGTCCCCCCCCCCCCCCCGGGATTCCCAGCGGACTGTTTACCACCGGGAATCCCAAACGCGTGTACGGGGCATTAGAATGGCCCAGTCACAGTCCAGACCTATATCACATTGAGAATCTGTGGCAAGACTTGAAAATTGCTGATCACAGACATTCTCCATCCAATCTGACAGAACTTGAGATATTTTACAAAGAAGAATGGGCAAAAATGTCCCTCTCTAGATGTGCAAAGCTGGTAGAGACATCCCCAAAAAGACTCGCAGCTGTAATTGCAGAGAAAGGAGGTTCTACAAAGTATTGACACCGGGGGGTCGTTATACAAACGTACCCCACACACTTTTCACAGATTTTTTTTTAAATAAAAATTGAAATCCATTTATCATTTTCCTTCCACTTTGTGTCTATGTTATCTTTCTCCTAACCACTCAAATATTGCTTTCCTTTCTTTTATTCTTTTATTTCTTTTGTTTCCTGTTGTGATGTGTGTATGTGTATATATATATATATATATAAAACACCATATGTGGATGAGCCAATCTGATGCACCCATATGTGATGATGCTTGCTTATGTCACTTTGGCTATAAAAGCTGTGATTTGAATAAAATCTTTCCTTTTCTGTTGGAGTTGATGATGGAGACTAAAGCAGTGTGATATTTCTTCTGCATGCATGTACTTAGATCAACATGAATTTGGCTCAGCGGCAGAATAGAACATGTATCCTGGAATTGGACCAGGGAAAAATCTATTACATTTTCGCGCCCCACGTTGGGCGCCAAATTGTAATAGAACATGTATCCTGGAATTGAGACATGGAAAATCTATTACACTATCACATAAAATGCCAATAAAATGCATTTATGTTTTTGTTTGTAACATGATAAAATGTGGAACATTTCAAGGGGTGTGAATACTTTTTCAAGGCACTATATATTCCAAAACGACCAAACCAAGGTCTGTAAGGGCCACAATATAAGTCAACCTGAACCAGTATTACAAAAAAAAAAAAAAAAGATCATATATAATTGTTCAGATGTTTTGAGCTTAATGAAAGCAATATCCATATAAATGTAAATGTTTTAAGATATTATCCTTTAAATTCTGATCCCATGAAAAAATGTAACTTTTCAATTTCGATATGATTTATAGCCAATATACATATCATATCATTGCTTACTGTTTGTGTTTTTTATTTCAATTGCAGGAGAAGAGAATGGTCTCTGGATAAAAGGCAGTAAGTCCGTTTACCAAATCATAAAATGTGTATGAATTTTTACCTTTATATCATATCTCCAAATTTATCTTTCCTAGGAGGCATACTGCTAAGGCTGAACAATTTGCAGAAATGTTTAAAATGAAAGAAAGGGACACCCAAGGCTTTGGCACAGAGTTTTCAGTATGTATTATAACCTTCTGTTACAGTTTAAAGCTGGACTCCAGACAGACAGCTTAATACAGATTCACACAGCTCTGCCGAACAGCATAGCCCCTAGACATGTGCAATTCGTTTAGTGACAAATTTTTTTTTTTTATGAATTTTGACAAATTAGTTACGGTAATTCCGAAATGTCAGAATTTCCAAATTTTTCAATTTCCGAACTTTCAAATTTCCAAATTCCGAATTTTCTCATTTCCGAATTTCCAAATTCAGAATTTTATCATTTCAGAAAAAGCTAAAAAACGATTGAAACGAAAACGAACACAGTTTTTGGCAGTGCACATGTCTAATAGCCCCATCTTGCATGGTAAAAGTCTGGATTTCTCTCTGTCGCAGTTAAAGCTAAACTGCAGCTTTTGATACACTCTACATAGTTCGTTTGGGCCATCTTGGCCACTATGTCGCTATGTCGAAGCTAGGCAGCATGGGCTTAGCATAAGGGGCTGCAGGGGTCACAATCGCAACCCCCGCCCCTAGCTCCAGGGGGCTGGGGACAAGCTGTGAGCCATTTCCTAAATGGAGAGGTCACAGGGTGAGAACAGCCCAGGGGCCAGGTCAACCTTTGCATCAGGGCCCACAAGCTTCAAGCTACGCCTCTGATGGTGCACCAATGCTAAGCCCCCCCCCCACAGAAGGCTCTGTCTCCATAGACACGATGGTAACAGCGTACCTGTTAAGCTTGTCTGTTTTAATCATGGGCATGACCAGTCCCTGAGCTTCTTAGGCCTCGTACACACGACCGAACATGCCTGATGAAACTGGTCCGCGACCAGTTTCCGCGGACATGTTCGGTCGTCTGTACAGCCGACCGGACAATTTTCCCGGCGGATCGGACAGGTTTCCAGCGGACAAATGTTTCTTAGCATGCTAAGAAACATGTCCGCTGGAACCATGTCTGCCGGACATGTCCGATGGTCAGTATGACTCATCGGACATGTCCGCTTGCCCGAGAACCCGCGCATGACGTCGAAGTGATTCGACGCATGCACGGAAGCATTGAACTTCCGCGTCACAGAACATCGGTGTCGTATACGTCACCGCGTTCTCTGTCCGCGGGGATTTTGGTTTGATGGTGTGTACAGCCATCAGACCAAAATCTGCTAGCGGACATGTCCGATGAAAACGGTCCGCGGCCTTTGGCACTCAGTGCTTTAGTATTGGGTAAAACAGTTTTGTATCTTGGTTCACTAAAACTTATGTAATTATTTCTTATTTAGGCTTTGCAGTGCGTTGGAGCTCTACAGTCCCGATCTATATCTACACATCCAAAAAATGCCACCAAGAACCATCCAGAGGCTGTTTTTCCATGTGAGTAAAAATGTACAAGTCATTACACTTAACCAACTGACTGCCTTTTGGTCCAAGTGTTGGGTGCTCCAAATTAAAAAAGTCGTACCAATAGTCACCTTCCTAAATGACATCACTGTGATGCAAAGCGTTGTCCATATGTCATCTTAATATGGCAGGGTAAGGAAGTGCAATGATTGGATTTAAAAACAATAATACTTTTCTGCTGGACTTTTTTTGGGACTAAGTGCAAGTACTAACCTAATACCTCCTCCTCCCAACCAACCACCCACCTAGTCACCCTTGTCTTCAACCCCTACCCACCCACCAGCCTTGTGTCTCCACCACTACCCACCCACCAGCCTTGTGTCTCCACCACTACCCACCCACCAGCCTTGTGTCTCCACCACTACCCACCTCCAAGCAACACCCACATTTAAAGAAGAGATTCCAAGCAGCAACCATAAATCCCCCCACCAGCAACAATAAATCCCATGGCAGCAGCAATTAATCCCTGGCAATGACAACAAATCCCCCCCACCAGCAACAACAAACCCCCAGCAGTAGCAGTAAATCCTCTGGGAGCAACAATAAATCCCTCCACCAGCGGCAGGCAAGAAATCCCTGGCAACGACAATTAATCCTCCCATCAGCAATGACAAATCCCCAACCAGGGCCGATCCGCCCTAAAGGCTCACTATGCAAACCGTTTAGGGCCCCGCAAAGCTGCGGAGGGTCCCCCAAATTACTAGAGGCCCGACCTGGTGAGAAGTCATTTTCGGCCCCTCACCCCGCTTCTCAACTCGCTGGCTGCATGGGAGAAGAGGTAAGAAGTCAGCACCCCCCGCTTCTCACTTTAATGTAAGATTTCATTTCTGACAGCAGAACACCCCCTCCCCCCGCTTCTCAACTTTAATCTTTAACCACTTAAGGACCGCCTCCTGCAGATATACGTCGGCAGAATGGCACGGCTGGGCACAAGCACGCACCTGTATGTCCTCTTTAAGTGCCCAGCCGTGGGCCGCGGGCACGCTCCCGCGACCTGGTCCGAAGCTCCGTGACCGCGGCCGTGGGACCCGCGGACCCGATCGCCACCGGAGTCCCGCGATTGGTCCCCGGAGCTGAAGAACGGGGAGAGCTGTGTGTAAACACACCTTCCCCGTTCTTCACTGTGGCAGCTTCATTGATCGTGTGTTCCCTAATATAGGGAAACACGATCAATGACGTCACACGTCCAGCCCCCGCCCCCCTACAGTTAGAAAAACATATGAGGTCACACTTAACCCCTACAGCGCCCCCTAGTGGTTAACTCCCAAACTGCAATTGTCATTTTCACAGTAAACAATGCATTTCTATAGCATTTTTTGCTGTGAAAATAACAATGGTCCCAAAAATGTGTCAAAATTGTCCGATGTGTCCGCCATAATGTCGCAGTCATGAAAAAAATCGCTGATCGCCGCCATTAGTAGTAAAAAAAAATAATGAATAAAAATGCAATAAAACTATCTCCTATTTTGTAAACGCTATAAATTTTGCGCAAACCAATCGATAAACGCTTATTGCGATTTTTTTTTTACCAAAAATAGGTGGAAGAATACGTATCGGCCTAAACTGAGGAAAAAAAACTTATTTTTTATATCTTTTTGGGGGATATTTATTACAGCAAAAAGTAAAAAATATTGCATTTTTTTTTCAAAATTGTCGCTCTATTTTTGTTTATAGCGCAAAAAATAAAAACCGCACAGGTGATCAAATACCACCAAAAGAAAGCTCTATTTGTGGGGAAAAAAAGGACGCCAATTTTGTTTGGGAGCCACGTCGCACGACCGCGCAATTGTCAGTTAAAGCGACGCAGTGCCGAATCGCAAAACCTGGCCGGGTCCTTTAGCTGCATTTTGGTCCGGGTCTTAAGTGGTTAAATGACGTTTTTGAAAAACAACGTTTTTTTTCATGCCGAAAAATGATCGTGTGTACGTGGCATAAGATGCACTTTATACATATGATATTATTAACAAAACTTAGTTTTTACTAGTTGGTTATTTACTATAAGAAATGTACATTCAGTTTAGAATCTTATTATTTTATATATATTCCAGATGATAATTCTCTTGTCAAACTGTCAAAAGATGGAAATTCTTCCAATGGTTACATCAACGCTAGTTATATTCCTGTAAGTAACCTAAATTCCCTACATAGCAATATCATAACTGGATCATTCTAACATTAATATTACAACTGAAATGTCATTGAAGCTCAACTACCGTATTTATCGCGGTATAACGCGCTCCCCTAAAGTGGCCCTGAATCCTGTGGAAAAAAAATTTTTTTTGTACTTACAGTTTTGGTGTCTTGCGCGGCGTCCATCGGCGGCCTCGTCTGGTCCGGCGTCCGTCTGCGGCTTCGGGTGTCCTCTTCGTCGGGTCCGGCGTCCTTCTGCGGCTTCGGGTGTCCTCTTCGTCGGGTCCGGGGTCCGTCTGCGGGCTTCGGGTGTCCTCTTCGTCGGGTCCCGCGTCCTTCTGCGGCGTCCTCGCGTCCTCCCCGCTCGTTTCCCGCGCCGAGTTTGAATACTGCGCCGACATATACAGAGCGCAGTACACTCGTGTATTGTCGGGCAGGCTCGGCAACTCTCGCGCTCACGTCCTGTACGTCCAGGACGTGAGCGCGGAAGGAGCCGAGACTGGCCGACTATACGCGAGTGTACTGCGCTCGGTATATGTCGGCGCAGTATTCAAAACTCGGCGCGGGAAAGCGGGTATCGGCGTATACCGCGCACCCACGATTTTGCCCTGATTTTCAGGGCAAAAAAGTGCGCGGTATACGCCGATAAATACGGTATTTTGTTTGTAGCTTTGGACAAATTGGCGAAGGGTTGGAATCTCTGCCAACCCTTTATAACTATCTGAATATTTGTGCGGGGGTCTTCCTCAATGTTTGTCTATTACACAGTCATCATGCAGAACATGGCTTGATAGGAAATCTCTCCAAAGCAGACATGGCAAGTAAAACACTTTTGCTAGTCTATTATGGAAGACTTCATCTGGAAAATGAAGTTTAGTTTTGGGAAACAATATTTAGTATCTCACAAAAGTGAGTACACCCCTAACATTTCTGTAAATATTTTCTTCTATCTTTTCATGTGACAACACTGAAGAAATTACACTTTGCTACAATGTAAAGTAGTGAGTGTACAGCTTGTATAACAGCAGTGGCGGTGCGTCTGATAAAGATGAGACCCCTGACACAATTCTCAGGGTGAACCCCATTCTGCCGTTGACCCAAATCATAATAGTAAAACATGCACATCAGAGGGAAAAACAGTCTACATCAGGGGTCTCAAAGTACCGGCCCGCGGGCCATTTACAGCCCGCGGACCGGTAATAAATGGCCCGCAGGCAGGGTGGGTGCCGCGGAAGTGTAGATCGAGGTGCATGAAGAGTAGCGCAGGAAGCGTCTGTCAGAGGTTCACTTGTCTCTCATGTCACGCTGCTACTCCCCGGCGGCCCCTCCTCTCTTCTCGTCCATCCCTATTTGCTTGTGACATCATCTGGGATGGACGAGAAGAGAGGGGGGGGGGCCGCCGGGGAGTCGCAGCATGAAATTAGACAAGTGAACTTATGACAGACGCTTCCTGCACTGCTCTGCATCTGAAGAAAACAACAAACAAAACGCTGACCTTGTGCCCTGATGTGCTCTCATGTGCCCTGATGTGCTCTCATGTGCCCTGATGTGCTCTGATTGTGCCCCATGTACCCTCATGTGCCCTGATGTGCCATGTGCCCCATGTACCCTGTTGTGCCATGTGCCCCATGTACCCTGATGTGCCTCATGTACCCTGATGTGCCTCGTGTACCCTGATGTGCTGGGCTCTGTACATCAGGGTACCTGTGCCCTGTACCCTGATGTGTCATGTGCCCTGTACTGATGTGCTGTGCCTGATGTGCTCTCATGTGCCCTGATTGTGCCCTGATATGCCCCATGTGCCCTGATTGTGGCCCATGTACCCTGATGTGTGCCATGTACCCTGATTTGCTGGGCTTTGTACCCTGATGTGCTGTTTCATGTGCCCTGCACCCTGATGTGCCATGTGCCCTGTCCTGATGTGATGTGCCCTGATGTGGCCTGTTGTGCTGTACCCTGATGTGCCATGTGCCTTGTCCTGATAAGGCTGGGAGAGCAGCGCGGGCTTCAGGAACAGCCCAGGATTGGGTGACCCCTGGCAAATCGTCATTTGACCCCGAGGGGGTCCCGACCCCCAGGTTGCGAACCACTGTCCTAGAGGTTCATGTTCAGATATTAATGTGATAAAAAAAAGTATGACATTCAGAGGTACCCATGTTTTACCACAAATACTGTAATACTGTAATACAAATAGGTTGTTAGCTGAGCTATAATTGTATTCTATTGTTCTGTTTCAGGGACAGAAATTTAAGAAGGAGTTCATTGCTGCGCAGAGTCCTTTACGGGAAACAGTCAACGACTTCTGGAAAATGATTTGGGAGCAGAATGTGACCACCATCATCATGTTCTCTAGCTGTGAAGAAGATGCACCGGTACTGTATTCAAGTTCATCCAGTTTTACTCAAGAGTTCTTTTACTAAGGGATTTTGGAAGGAGTAAAGTCCACACACAAAATTCAGTGTGCACATGTCTACTCGTCTCCTCCTCCCATGCTCCACCTCAAGTTTTTATCCAGAGCCTCTCCCATCCTCTGGAACTCACTACCTCAACCTGTCCGACTATCCCCTACTCTTGCTACGCCTTCCATCAGCTGAGCTCATTCCCCACAGTTACAACCTTCTGTACCACCTGCCCCACCCTTGTAAGCTCTTCTGAGCAGGGCCCTCTTAATCCTCTTGTATTTTATTCTATTATAACTGTATTGTCTCCCTTCTATATTGCGTAAACTGTTGGCGCTATATAAATCCTGTATAATAATAGTAATAATAATAGATATTTCAATATGTTTGGTGAATTCACTTTTGTTCTCCATTTTAGGCATCTAGTGAAGTGTATTGGCCTTCGACAGAATCTAGACTTTTTGGCAATGTGCTGGTAACTTATGTTAAAGAAAGGCCCTCCCTTGACGGGATTGTCAGAGAATTCACGCTTACGCATGTGAGTGGATGACCTCTGTTATACGAGATAGACTCATTACATGCACAGCAACATAGTGATTTGTTATAATTGTGATGATTTTGGCTTACGGCTCATGAAAACCCCAAATCCACAATCTCAGAAAATTAGAATATTGTAAAAAGGTGCCATGTTCTCGGCTCAAAGTGTCCCCCTCTAATCAGCTAATTAAGCCATCACTCCTGCAAAGGGTTCCTGAGCCTTTAAATGGTCTCTCAGTCTGGTTCAGTAGGAATCACAATCATGGGAAAGACTGTTGACCTGACAATTGTGCAGAAACCCAGGGCAGCCATCACAAATTTTGGGGCCCCTTACAAAGCTTTGGGCAGGGCCCCCTGGAGCAGAGAACTGGGGGGGGGGGGGTGCTGACGGGAAAAAAACAAGTGTAATCTCTTCTCTCCTGACGCAAGATAGTAAGCAGAAGGGGGGCCACCCTGGCCCCTGGGGACCATCGGGCCCCTTTCACACTTGTGCGACTTTAGAGTCGCGCGATTTTACCAGACCCTTATCCGAGCACCAGCCCAGCCGTTCAGGAAAGGGGGTGGGGACGAGCGAGCTTTTACTAGCGGCGGCCAGCCCGGTCTTCCTCGTCGCCTTCTTCCCTCTTCTTTTCTTCCGATGTTGACTCAACGCTCCCTCCTGCTGTAATGCCGGGTGTGCGGTGCGCAACGATGACCTCTTATGACGTCACAATCCCAGAAGGGGGCAGGGTAATGATGTCGTCACCACCCAGAGCATGCTGGGACTGTGACGTCATAAGAGGCCTATATAAATCGTTGTGCACCGGGGGCTCCCAGATTCTGATAAGCCCCCACCCGCAGACCCAGACAACCAACAGCCAGGGTTGTCGGGAAGGGGCCCTTGTCCTCATCAACATGGGGGCAAGGTGCTTTGGGGTGGGGGGTGCAGGGCTCGCTCGTTCCTACCCCCTTTCCTGACCAGCCGGGTTGGTGCTCAGATAAGGGGAGGGGGACCTGCCAGGCCGCTGGGGACCATCGGGCCTCTTACAGGTGTAATGTCTGTACCCCCCTGATGGCAGCCCTGCAGAAACCCATCATTGACACCCTCCATAAAGAGGGAAAGTCCCGAAAGGTAATTGCAAAAGAAGTTGGATGTTCCCAAAGTGCTGTATCAAAGCACATTAATAGAAAGTTATGTGGAAGGGAAAAGTGTGGAAGAAAAAGGTGCACAAGCAGCAAAGATGAGCGCAGCCTGGAGAGAATTGTCAGGAAAAGGCCATTCAAAAGTGTTGGGGACTTTCAAAAGGAGTGGACTGAGGCTGGAGCCACACAGACAGGTCCTGAACATGGGCTTCAAATGTCGTATTCCTCTTGTCAAGCCACTCCTGAACAGCAAACAACATCAGAAGTGACGGGGGGGGGGGGGGGGGGTAGGGGTTGCGACCTGAATGGGATGTGGCATATGGTTTTATAATATGCAATATATCAAATTTCTGTTTAAGGTTCAGCACAAAGTGGGATTAGACTTCATGGGATTAGGATCTAATTAACTGTTAACCCAACACTGGACACAAAATTTACAAAGAACTTTTTTTTTTCTAACACAGGTGAAGAAAAAAGGCAGTTTTCAGGTGAAGCAGTTCCAGTACACCTCCTGGCCGGTGAATAGTGACTTGTGTGAACAAGAACTCCTTATAAACTTTGTGACTCACGTGGTGCAGCATAGAGAGCAACAGCCTAATAAATACCCCACCTTGGTGCACTGCAGGTATGAATATCTGAAAGACTATCAGCTGGATTCAGGTATGTCGGCGTAATTTTGAGGCGGCGTAGCGTATCGCATATACGCTATGCCGCCGTAAGTCAGAGAGGCAAGTGCTGTATTCACAAAGCACTTGCCTCCTAAGTTACGGCGGCGTAGCGTAAATGGGCCGGCGTAAGCGCGCCTAATTCAAATGAGGAACAGGGGGGCGTGTTTTATGTTAATGACTAGTGACCCGACATGATTGACGTTTTTAACGAACGGCACATGCGCTGTTCGTGGACATATCCCAGTGTGCATTGCTCCAAAGTACGCCACAAGGACGTATTGATTTCGACGTGAACGTAAATTACGTCCAGCCCCATTCACGGACGACTTACGCAAACGACCTAAAATTTTCAAATTTCGACGCGGGAACAACGGCCATACTTAACATTGGCTAGGCCAGCTATTTGTTCGACTAACTTTACGCCGGAAAAAGCCTTACGTAAACAACGTAAAAAAATGCGCACGTACGTTTCTGAATTGGCGTATCTAGCACATTTGCATATTGTACGCCAAACTCAACGGAAGCGCCACCTAGCGGCCAGCGTAAATATGCACCCTAAGATACGACGGCGTAGGAGACTTACTCCGCTCGTATCTTATCCAGAATACGCTTAAATACGACGGCGTAGATTCAGAGTTACGACGGCGTATCTACTGATACGCCGGCATAACTGTCTCTGAATCTAGCTAAATGTATTTTCTTTTCAAAAGTATTCCATACTAAAACAGCATGTCAATTTTAATGTAGAATAATTAAAATATAATTAAATTTAATAATTCAATTAAAAAAATATTTAATAATTAAACTAAAATATATATTTAATAATTAAATTAAAAAATATTTAATAATTAAATTATAAAAATATTTAATAATTAAATTAAAGTGAGGGATAGGTAGGACGGGGATTATAACAGTGCTTACAAATGATAATGGAAACTATATATATATATATAAAAGAGTTCAAGTTTAATGGAGAAAAGTGTCAGAAACCATGAATCAGACCGAGACATAAGTACAGTTTAACCTCTTGGCGCCCACGCTATAGACAAAAGACGTCTACAGAGCGGCGCCTTCCTGCCAGGTGGATGTCCATGGACGTCCTCCTGTTAACTTCCGCGATGCGCGCCACGCGGGTGCCAATGCGCGCGCCTGGCAGCCGCGATGTCCGCCACGTACCCGCAGTCGGCAGTCACAGAGCCAGGGATGTGGATCTCTGTGTGTAAACAGTGAATAGAACATGGATTGGATCTTTGAATGAGGCATATGAAAAACACATGCCACCATCCCTGATAATGGAAAAAGAGAAGGGTTTGGGACTTTAAATGAGATGCGTTTAAATGCAAGCAGTAAGTATAAATAAATAAGGTTGTATGCGTAATAACCAGGCTTAAACTTACCAACCAAACAGCAGGCCAAATTCAACTGTCTAACTTTGTATGTTAAAAGCAGAGGATTGGTTGCACACATTTGCAAATATATGGTTAAGCTACAGGCCTCGCCAAGGCTCTCTGCATTCCTGTAGTCCTAACTAAACTTTTATAGGGTCCTCAATGGAGGCATACAAGTACTAATGAGTAGATGGAGGGCAGGTGACTAGGGGTGTGTGTCACCTCCTCCATCTAGGATTGGTATAGTAGTAAAGAGCACTGGATAAAAACGCATAAAGGTATACGTATAAAGGTATCAAAAACGCATCTCCATCCCTGATAATATGAATAGAACATGGATTGGGTCACCTGCCCTCCATCTACTCATTAGTACCTGTGTGTAAACAGTGGGCTGGAAATGAGCTTAAGTAGGAAGCCTGCCCCCTGCCAATTCCAGTTGGGGATTGGTCAGGGCTTCTTACATGAGCTCCCTGTCACTCCAATTCCCAGCCCTGCCCCTCTTCCAGAACATTCTCCCTGGAAGCAGGGGAGGCGCCCAAGAACTGAAGGACAGGTGGTCACACCCACTGCTACACTAACCACTCCTTTCCCCCCCAGATCAAAACAAGCAGGCCTAGCATGCAGCATAGGCCTGCCTAAATTTAACTGCCTGACAGCTATCACAAAAAAAACCTTACCTAGCACCTACCTATGGTAGAGGGCGCTCCAGTTATGTAGGGAGATATAGGGAGGGGCAGAGGAGCTTGGCCAGCACATGCAGTTCAATATGAGATGCAAGGAGGGAGGGGGCTGTGCTGGAGAATTGACTCTCTTGGAGAATCTTGTTTTCTAGCTTGTTTGAAACCACATTACAAGTGAATAGAAAATAAGTTATGGAAAGGTAAAACACTGCAAGAGAGCATTTAAACAATGTGACTTTTCTGTGCTTTTACCTGCAATTTTTAAGGTTGGTGACAGGGTCTCTTTGAATCTAGGCGTTCACTGTCCAGTTTTACAATTTCATTTCTTTTCATAGAACTGGAGGCAGCCGATGCGGAATTTTCATCGCTCTCAG
Organism: Rana temporaria; assembly: GCF_905171775.1. Classification (NCBI taxonomy): domain Eukaryota; kingdom Metazoa; phylum Chordata; class Amphibia; order Anura; family Ranidae; genus Rana; species Rana temporaria. The sequence goes on from NC_053499.1 coordinate 10,550,089, forward strand.
TCGCATTGTTACTCAGTTAGAGATGGATAATTCTGTAGATGTGTACAATACAGTTAATGACTTATTCCTGTGTCGGCCGTCCATGATACAGACTAAGGTAAGTGGTGTTTACTGCGTATTGTCCATCTCTCAATATAAGACCTCCTAAACTAAGGCCGCGTACGCACGATCGGTCCATCCGATGAGAATGGTCTGATGGACCGTTTTCATCGGTCCAAACCGATCGTGTGTGGGCAACCTCGGTTAGTTAACCTTCGGTCAAAAAAATAGGAACTTGCTTTAACCACTTAAGACCCGGACCTTTAGGCAGCTAAAGGACCCGGCCAGTTTTTGCGATTCGGCACTGCGTCGCTTTAACTGACAATTGCGCGGTCGTGCGACGTGGCTCCCAAACAAAATTGACGTCCTTTTTCCCCCACAAATAGAGCTTTCTTTTGGTGGTATTTGATCACCTCTGCGTTTTTTATTTTTTGCGCTATAAACAAAAAAAGAGCGACAATTGAAAAAAATATATATATATTTTTTACTTGTTGCTATAATAAATATCCCAATTTTTTTTTTTTAAAACAATTTTTTTTCTCAGTTAAGGCCGATACGCATTTTTCGACGTATTTTTGTAAAAAAAAATCGCAATAAGCGACTTGTTTGTGCAAAAGTTATAGCGCCTACAAAATAGGGGACAGAATTATGATTTTTTTTTTATTATTTTTTTTTTTTACTATTAATGGCGGCGATCTGCGATTTTTATTGAGACTGCGATATTGCGACGGACGTATCGGACACTTTTGACACAAATTTGGCTCCATTCACATTTATACAGCGATCAGTGCTATAAAAATGCAGTAATTACTGTATAAATGTGACTGGCAGTGAAGGGGTTAACACTAGGGGGTGAGGAAGGGGATAAATGTGTAACCTGGGTGTGTTCTAACTGTGTGGGGGGAGGGGGGTGACTGGGGGAGGTGACCGATGCTGTGTCCCTATGTACAAGGGACACAGATCGGTCTCCTCTCCTCTGACAGCACGTGGAGCTCTGTGTTTACACACAGAGCTCCACGTCCCTGCTGTCTTACCGACGATCGCGTGTACCCGGCGGACATCGCGGCCGCCAGGTACACGCATCGGGTCCCCAGCTATGCGCCGGGACAGTGTTTACCCGATGCGCGCCCCCCAGTGGCGCGCGGGTAATGCTTTCAAATGACGTCCAAAGATGTCCAGTTGGCACCTGAGAGCCGCGCTGTTGACGTCTTTTGTCAATAGCGTGGGTCTCAAGTGGTTAATTGAAAATATATTAAAAAAATATATATATTTTTTTTATAGGGGGTTATAAATTTTTTTTTTTTTTTTAAAGGGGGTTGCCTCCGGGCCCCCTTACAGGTGTACTGCCTGTACCCCCCTGATGGTGGCCCTGCCCTAGGCTTATACTCGAGTCAATACGCTTTCCCAGTTTTTTGTGGTAAAATTAGGTGCCTCGGCTTATACTCGAGTATATACGGTACTTTAAATTGTATTGAGGTGGTGCATACAGCAATTACAATGTACAAAGTGCAGTATCCTATACCAGTGTTTTTCAACTCCAGTCCTCAAGGCACACCAACAGGTCATGTTTTCAGGCTTTCCATTATGTTGAAGTTTCACTGCCTTAGTAATCACCACAGTCGTTTCATCTAAAGAAAATCCTGAAAACATGACCTGTTGGTGTGCCTTGAGGACTGGAGTTGAAAAACACTGTCCTATACCAAGGCATCCAATGTCACATCTAATGGTGTAGAGCTGTCTGAACAATGAGATGTGAATGGCTTCTATGTGTTACTGAATTTGGAAAACAATTTTTTCCTTTATTAAATAATCCCACGCGTTCTCTGTCTCTTTTTTAGGAGGAGTATTTATTCCTGCACCGCTGTACACTGGATATCATCAGAGCGAGAGACCAGAGACACAGCGACACGGGATACGCCGAACCAGGTGCAAATAACATCTATCACAACGAATCAGATGATCATAAATATGAAACGGTTCTCAAACGTTACAACTCCAGAGCCAGTGATAATGAAACTTTATACGATTCTCCGATTGACGTCTGACTTGGTATCCCAACTGGGAAAAGGAGGAGTCACCGGTGTGGCAAATGAAAGACAAATACTTGGCAGCCGCAAGGACCCGTTATGATATAATAATATATTTATTACGTTTGTTTCCCTTTCTAATTGTTGCTGGTTGGATGAAAATGCATTTTGCATGAGGTTTTTAGCACTTTGTGACTTCATTTCTTGGCACATTCCCGAAAATGTATGGAGGATTCACAGGGTACGTTCAAAGATACCCCCACCCATACCCTCCTACAGCAGCACATATACAATACAGGGAGGAGGATTCCTGGGGCTGGGATACGATGAGCATCATTTGCATTATGTAGCAACGTTGATTGGACTTTATGATGGCTTTGATGTAACTGGTAGACTTGTTGCCTATCTTGCCTATCTTGCACTCAAGTTAAGACGCATGCTGCTTTGGATGGAGAGACCATCTTTGGACTGTTCATGGTACTGTGCTCATGATATATACCAAATTTTAAAGTTATCTTTATCTACATTAACACTGGTAGCCACTGTTGACTGGCATGGAGAAAGCAGGATGGCGTCCCAACAGACAAGCACAACAACCTGAGACCACAGGAAGAGGGCTATTGGCCACTTACTCCTATGACCGGACATCTTAAAGCGGAGGTTCACCCAAAAAACAAGTATATAACATTACATTCAGTATACCTCAAACATGTACAGTATGCCGTTTTTTTTGGGGGGGTGTACATACGATATTATCGGTATTTTCCTCCTGGCTTCCGGGTACTCGCTCCCGTGGGACTGGGCGTTCCTGTGCAGTGCCGCAATGTCATCTGGGACTCCGCCCATATGATTGACGTGCCTGAGAAAAACTCCCCCCGGCGCATCACGACTTTCCGAAAGTAGCCGAACCGCGAGTCGGCTCTATACTGCGCCTAGTCGGTGCGCAGGCGCCGTATAGAGCCGACTTGCGGTTCAGCTACTTTCGGAAAGTCGTCACGCGCCTTATCTGCCAGGGGGAGTTTTTCTCAAGCACGTCAATCATATGGGCGAAGTCCCAGATGACATTGCGGCACTGCACAGGAACGCCCACTCCCGCGGGAGCGAGTACCCAGAAGCCGGGAGGAAAATACCGATAATACCGTATGTACACCCCCCCAAAAAAACAAAACGGCATACTGTACATGTTTGAGGTATACTGGATGTAATGTTATATACTTGTTTTTTGGGTGAACCTCCGCTTTAAGGACCAAGAAGGGCTGCAACAAGGCTTATATATATATATATATATATATATATATATATATACATACACGTTTTTCCTGATACTCTTCATACCTGTCCATCCTTGTGTATCCTGCATATTATTCTGACTCGTGACTACCTACAGTGTGTTGGGGGGTTCCCAAGAGACATTTCGCCCCCTGGCCTTTGGGACAGTGTCGGGAGGTCCTCCATGTGACACCATCCTTGGCAGTGATCCTTGTGATTCCTGCTTGCATAGCTCAGCGAACATTGCACCATTTGTTTGTTCTACCTTTCTGACAAATATTTGATTACACATTCTCCTTATCCAATACCCCTGACGAAGGGATTAAACCTGAAACGCGTTGGTTACCGAAGAATTGTCTCGCAATTGGAGAGTAACACAATATATATATAATATATGTATTTGTGTATATATATATATATATATATATATATATATATATATATATGTATGTATAATATATATTTGTATGCTTGCAATGAATTCATTTTGTGTTTTTTTTGTTTTCTGTTTTTTTGTCTATGGTTTTTATCACAAATGTTTTATACGTATCAATAAACGCTTTTTTATTCTATATTAGTGGTATTGTTGCCTTTAAAATCCCATATAGGGGGTATTTCCTTTTTCATACTTAGAATGTGGCAACTACTCGCCACTCTCTGACATGGTGAAGACATTCTTATACATGGCATGGATATAAGTACTTCATGTGATTCTACATTACACAACATATATACATGGGATTGAACTATGAAAACCTTACTGTGGAATAGTCAGGACTCTGTGCAGGCCAGTCAAGTTCCTCCACCCCAAACTCACTCATCCATGTCATTATGGACCTTGCTTTGTGCACTGGTGCGCAGTCATGTTGGGACAGGAAGGGGCCGTCCCCAAACTGTTCCCTCAAAGTTGGGAGCATGAAATTGTCCAAAATGTCTTGGTATGCTGATGCCGTAACCACTTACCACCCGGCCTATAGCAGAATGATGGCTTGGGAAGTGGTTTTGTTATCCTGACTGGGCTTCATATGACGTCTTTCAGGATAACATGTGGGCACGCGGATCGCTGGTGCGTGGAGTGCGGCAATCGCTGCATCTCCGATCGTGGTAAGGAGCTTCTGACAGAGGCTCCTTATCATGTAATCAGCTGTGACCAATCACAGCTGATCATCGCGTAAACCAGGAAGTCCTGGTAAACGGCTTTCCTCGGTTTGCGCTGACAGGCAGAGCCGATCCACGGCTCTTCCTGTCAGAGGGGGGTCTGTGCTGATAATCAGCACATTGATTATCAGCGCAGCCTCCATGAGAGGTGCCCACCACAGCTACAAATCCGTGCCCACCACAGTGCCAATCAGTGCTCACCAGCGAAGGTGCATCCATATAGCGCGCACGGGCGCCGCCCCCTCTCTCCTGCCACCTCTCTCTCACCATAAATAGATTTATGCATTTCATGAATCTATCTATGTTTTTTGACAGCCATTGTAAGGGAGCACTACATTTGTTTAATTTCATTATTATTACTAAAAATAATAATAATGTAGCACTACCCCCCGGGGGATGTGATGCGTATTGCATATAGTGGAAGTAAAGGAATGTCCACGACAGGTGCTCTTTATTACCCAGTAAACTTGTGGTGAGGAAAGTAAAGTTGAAGAAGAAAAGAGAACTGCAGATTCAGGCGTGAAGATAGGAAACAGTCCGGCTCCCAAGCGTAACACTTCTTTGCGCCACTCCCGCCGGAGTGGGTTCAGTGTACCCGCACAGGCCTCTCTCACTGACCTGGTAGCCGGAGTATCACTCGGACAATTGTAGGATAAAGTCTCTGCCACAGACCCTCCTTGGTGAACTTGGGAGAAAGTCTCTGCCACAGACCCTCCTCGGTGAGCCTCAGAAGATACCTCTGCCACAGGTCCTCTCTGGATTGAATTCTCTGAGATATTCCTCCTTAGATGAGTTACGTCTGGATCTCCTTCAACTTGTCGCCCAGGTACCGACCGACAGGTGATCAATCCCTCAGTGTCCGGCTACCTCGATCCCCGGAGGTTTGTCCAGGCCTTTTTGGACCGCCAGCCTCTCAATGGCGCTCCTCAGACTGACTCCCCACCGAACAGCAGTAACGATTGGGATCCTCAATGGTGGGAACCCAGTCACTCACCGGATTCCCGTCGCTGTTCAAATGCCCCGGGCCAGCATGGCCCCAAAACCAGGAACACCGCGTGGCACGCACGCCCCAGGCCAGGTAGGCCATAACGCCGGGGCCCTAAAGGTGGGCGCCACACTGGACAAAGAAGACCCAGAACTAATGGGCGTCTGCCCCATAAATACCCCTCCCCAGCATGCACAGCGAGATCAAACCCTCCTGATTGGCTGCTGGGAAAGAGCACCCAAACCTTGACTCCACTGCTGCCACCTGCAGCACCGGGGGGCTGGAAGAACACCCCAGTACAACAGAATGAGCCCACAGCACAGCCAAGCTGAGGCAGAGACCCTGTTTTGCACTTAACAATCTGGATCAGAGTCTAACTTCACTCTGTTCTACCCTTAAATTTGACCGGCACCGGTACCATAAAGTACACAGGCGCTACAAACATACTTTCAAATGTTCTGTGAATTGGATGCGGTGTAAAGGCCCGTACACACGATCGGATTTTCCGACGGGAATTGTGTGATGACAGGCTGTTGTCGGAAAATCCGACCGTTTGTACGCTCCATCGGACAATTGTTGTCGGATTTTCCGCCGACAAACGTTGGACAGCATGCTTTTAAACTTTCCGCCAACAATTGCGTGTTGTCGGATTATCCGATCGTCTATACCAGGCCTGGGCAAACTCGGCCCTCCAGCTGTTTTGAAACTACAAGTCCCATGAGACATCGCAAGACCCTGAAAATCACAGGCACAGCTGGAGAACCGAGATTAGCTCATCCCTGGTCTATACAGAAGTGCGTTGGACAAAACTCCAAAGTACAAACACGCATGCTCGGAAGCAATGCTCACCATAACACAACATCAGCAGAAGTTGACCAAAGGGTGGCGCTAAAGAGCTGAAAAAAACACAAAGTTTTGTGTTTGTTGGTCGACAATTCTTTGCCGTTTGTATGCAATACAAGTTCCTGGCCAACACCCTTCGGACAAAAGTCCTACGCTTTGTCCGCAGAAAATCCGATCGTGTGTACCAGGCTTTAGATGCATCCAATTCGCATATGTGTGAACCCAGCCTAAAAAATTTAAAAATATTTCACCTTCCTTCTTGTATTTATTCTTATATCTCAATTTACTGTTCATACTCATGCACCCGGAGACCAGAGAAACATTTATGTTACAAAGCTTCACAATGACTGCTGCAAAGTGATTTTATTGGTGTATTTGTGTAACCAACAATGGCCACCAGGTGTCGCTGTGACACTCCTGCGCTTCTCTTTCGCTCTCATTGTTACGGAAGTGCCGCTAGGTGTCGCTGTACAACATTTCCGATGCGCGCAGTGTCCAGCAGGTGCCGCCAGATGTCGCTGTGAGCAGAGGGGGAGAGTGGGTCTGGTTTCTACGTGAGAAGGTGCCGCCTGGTGTCGCTGTGTCCCGCCTCCTCCGCTCTGCTCTTCCCGCCTGTGTAGTCGTTGGTCGGAGGTGCGCACTCGTAGAGCGGAGGATTGTCGCTGTGAGATCGCCATGCCGACCGTGGAGGAGCTTTACCGGAACTACGGCATCCTGGCCGACGCCAAGGACGATATCAGCAAGGTGAGAGAGCGGGGGAAGGGGGGTCCGGTGTGGGGGGAGAATCTGACCGGACTCATCATCGTCACCTACCGGGACTTATCTACCGAGGGCCTCCCGATGTGTCCATTTCTAGGGGAAACACCGACTACATACCGGGTATAATCACACAATTCCGCCCCCCCCCCAATCATCATTCGTCATTAATCATCCTGTGCCTCTACCCCTCCCCCATCATCATCATCATTTATCCTGTGCCCCTCCCCCATAATCATCACACCCCCCTCATTCTCTTGTGCCCCCCCACATCATTCCTGTTTGCCCCCCCTCTTTAAACATCACCCTGTTCCCTCTGTAACCCCCCCATCATAATCATCCTGTGCCCCCCCAATTATCATTACCCCCCCCCTCATCATAATCATCCTGTGCCCCTCCCCCATAATCATCACCCCCCACCCCCCCATCATCCTCTTGTGCCCCCCCCATAATTCATGTGAGCCCCCTCTTTAATCATCATCCTTTTCCCTCTGTGACCCCCATCATAATCATCCTGTGCCCCCCAATTATTACCCCCCCCCCTCATCATAATCATCCTATACCCCCCCCCATTTTCATCATGTGCCCCCCCCCCCCAAAATTGTTACCCTCCCCATCATCATCCTTCCCCCTGTCCTCTCTGTGACCCCCCATCATCCCTGTGAGCCCCCTCTTTAATCATTATCATCCTGTTCCCTCTGTGACCTCCCCCATCATTATCATCCTGTGCCCCCCCCAATTATCATTGCCCCCCCTCATCATTTTCCTTCTGTGCCTACCCCCCCCCCCCCAAATTTTTACCCTCCCCTCCCCCATCATCCTCCCCCCCCGTCCTCTCTGTGACCCTATCGTCACACCCCTGTGACCCCCCCCCCCATCATCCTCTTGTGCCCCCCTATCATCATTCCTGTGTTCCCCTTTCTTTAATCATTATCCTGTTCCCTCTGTAACCCCTCCCCCATCATAATCATCCTGTGCCCCCCCCCCCCCAATTATCATTGCCCCCCCTCATCATTTTCCTTCTTTGCCTACCCCCCCAAATTTTTACCCTTCCCTCCCCCATCATCCTCCCCCCCCCCCCCCGTCCTCTCTGTGACCCTAGCGTCACACCCCTGTGACCCCCCCTATCATCCTGGCCCCCCCATCATTCCTGTGTGCCCCCTCTTTAATCATCATTCTGTGACCTCCCCCATCATTATTATCATTACACCCCCCTCCTTATCATTATTTTTCTCCTGTGCCTATTCCCCCCCCCCCCCCCCATCATCATCCTTCCCCCTGTCCTCTGTGACACGATCGTCACACCCCTGTGACCCCCCCCAATTACCTTCATGTCACCCCCATAACCTTCCACCCCTTACCCCCCCTAATCATCACATCCCATCATCATTACACCCCCCATCACTGCCACACCCCCATGTCCCCTTACCCCACCCCCCCAAAATCATCACACTCCCTGAACCCCCCTCATCACCCGACCCAGTTATCCCCATGTCGCCCCCACACCCCCAGATATATCACCCCTGTACCCCCCCATCACACACCCTTGAAGTCCTGCCATCACCTCTACATCCCTCTGTACCGCCCTCCGTCGTCATCATCCAACACCCCCCCCCCCCTGTCGTCATCACACGATCTTGTACTCCCCCCATCATTGTGCCCCCCATCATCATTACACACTTCTGTACTCCCCTTCCCCATCACACATTTCTGTTACACACCCCCATCATTATCATCACACACACCTCTATCCTGTGGCCAATGTGTTGCAAAGATGAGTAATTTGGGGAGTTCTGTTGTCATGAGGAGTAGATTCGTCCAGCGGGGCGTGGTGGTTGAGGCGGGCAGTGGTGATGGTGGTGGGCAGTGGTGTGCGGGCAGTGGTGGCGGTGTGCGGGCAGTAGTGGTGGTGGCGGTGTGCGGGCAGTGGCGGTGTGCGGGCAGTGGTGGTGGCGGTGTGCGGGCAGTGGTGGTGGCGGTGTGCGGGCAGTGGTGGTGGCGGTGTGCGGGCAGTGGTGGTGGCGGTGTGCGGGCAGTGGTGGTGCAGGCGGCGGGCAGTGGTGGTGCAGGTAGTGGGCAGTGGTGGTGCAGGCGGCGGTCTGTGGGCAGTGGTGGTGCAGGCGGCGGTCTGTGGGCAGTGGTGGTGCAGGCGGCGGTCTGTGGGCAGTGGTGGTGCAGGTGGTCTGTGGGCAGTGGTGGTACAGGCGGCGGGGCAGTGGTGGTGCAGGCGGTGGTGTGTGGGCAGTGGTGGTGCAGGCGGCGGTGTGCGGGCAGTGGTGGTGCAGGCGGCGGGCAGTGGTGGTGCAGGCGGCGGTGTGTGGACAGTGGTGGTGCAGGCGGCGGGGCAGTGGTGGTGCAGGCGGCGGGCAGTGGTGGTGCAGGCGGCCGGGCAGTGGTGGTGCAGGTGGCGGTGTGCGGGCAGTGGTGGTGCAGGCGGCGGGGCAGTGGTGGTGCAGGCGGCGATGTGCGGGCAGTGGTGGTGCAGGCGGCGGTGTGTGGGCAGTGTTGGTGCAGGCGCGGGCAGTGTTGGTGCAGGCGGCGGGGCAGTGGTGGTGCAGGCGGCGGTGTGTGGGCAGTGTTGGTGCAGGCGGCGGGGCAGTGGTGGTGCAGGCGGCGGGCAGTGGTGGTGCAGGCGGTAGATGAAGGTTGGGAATGTGGGATGTGTTTGCCCCGTTCCCGAGTTCCCATCACATTGGAGTTCAGGTTATAGAAATGTTGCTCTGCCAATGTCTCGCCATCTGGGCAGAAATCGCACAATATTCCTCCTCCATGTTTGTAATGTGAGAAGTCAGTTTCTATCGGGTGCTTTTCACAGGGTGGATGTAACATTCCCCAACATTCCATCCTAAGAGTGATCAGCCCGAAGAACATTCAACCTGAAGAATGAGAGAATATTTCAGCAATAGAGAAAATAACTCCACATTCTGGGGAACATTCAACCTGAAGAGGAAATATGAGGAAGTCTTCAGTGCTGTACAATGTGTATGGAGATCGCTGAGTCCGGAGGTCGTACACAACTCATACAATGTCTGCAGAGAGGGGTCCCCATTGTTCACCTTGGGGGGGTCACAGATCTCCAGTACGAGGGCCACGATTTATATTTTACAAATATTTATAGGACAAAAATAAATTCATTTTATAAATGAACAAACCTGGTTTAAAGGGATTGTAAAGGAATTTTTATTCCCTAAATATCTTCCTTTCCCTTAGTGCAGTCCTCCTTCACTTACCTCATCCTTCCATTTTGCCTTTAAATGTCCTTATTTCTTCTGAAAAATCCTCACTTCCTGTTCTTCTGTCTGTAACTCCACACAGTAATGCGAGGCTTTCTCCCTGGTGTGGAGTGTCGTGCTCGCCCCCTCCCTTGGACTACAGGAGAGTCAGGACGCTCTCTACGTTGCAGATAGAAAAAGGAGCTGTGTGTTAGTGGGTGTCTTGACTCTCCTGTTGTCCAAAGGAGGGGGCAAGCACGACACTCGCGCTCGCCTCCCTTCTTTGCGTCTCTCGCCTCCCTTCTTTGCGTCTCTCGCCTCCCTTCTTTGCGTCTCTCGCCTCCCTTCTTTGCGTCTCTCGCCTCCCTTCTTTGCGTCTCTCGCCTCCCTTCTTTGCGTCTCTCGCCTCCCTTCTTTGCGTCTCTCGCCTCCCTTCTTTGCGTCTCTCGCCTCCCTTCTTTGCGTCTCTCGCCTCCCTTCTTTGCGTCTCTCGCCTCCCTTCTTTGCGTCTCTCGCCTCCCTTCTTTGCGTCTCTCGCCTCCCTTCTTTGCGTCTCTCGCCTCCCTTCTTTGCGTCTCTCGCCTCCCTTCTTTGCGTCTCTCGCCTCCCTTCTTTGCGTCTCTCGCCTCCCTTCTTTGCGTCTCTCGCCTCCCTTCTTTGCGTCTCTCGCCTCCCTTCTTTGCGTCTCTCGCCTCCCTTCTTTGCGTCTCTCGCCTCCCTTCTTTGCGTCTCTCGCCTCCCTTCTTTGCGTCTCTCGCCTCCCTTCTTTGCGTCTCTCGCCTCCCTTCTTTGCGTCTCTCGCCTCCCTTCTTTGCGTCTCTCGCCTCCCTTCTTTGCGTCTCTCGCCTCCCTTCTTTGCGTCTCTCGCCTCCCTTCTTTGCGTCTCTCGCCTCCCTTCTTTGCGTCTCTCGCCTCCCTTCTCTGCACACCCCGGCATTAAGTGATCTGTCCAATAAAATTCCCTCCTCACAAGGCAAGAAATAGAAACATTTCACACACACTTCCCACATTCCGGCCCATATTTGTGAAGAAATGCTGAGATAATTGCACAGCGATCGTTTTCCGCACACAGACCTTTAGAGATCGTTCCGTTCACACTTCCTTATTTTTGTATTGCAGCACAGAGCGGCCTATCAGGTGATCCTGGATGGCGTAAAAGGCGAAGCGAAGGAGAAGAGATTGGCGGCACAGTTTATTCCCAAATTCTTCAAACATTTCCCGGATTTGGCCGACGCCGCCATAAACGCCCAACTGGATCTGTGTGAAGACGAGGATGTGTCGGTATGAACCACGCTGACAATTTGATGTTGTGCCATTGATTTCACATAGACAGGTTCACCGGGGGAGGGGGGATTTGTGCAGCTGCTTTGCATCAATGTGTGATTTGGTTTCGGGGGATGGGAGGACATGACCTGTTCTGTTTTTTACACTTCTATAGATCTCTTTATGCAAACCTTTTATCTTAAGATGTCCATTACAGTGTTGGTATTCGCAATCAACTTAAAGTGGAGTTTCCATCCCAAATTTTTTTTTCATTATTGTGCTCAGTAGACCTAAAAAAGTAAAAAAAAAAAAAAAGTTTTTTTACTCATCTGGAAATGCCTGTTGCTATGCAGTCCCACGAAATCTGCCTTTGGAATCACCTAGGATCCTGACATCATCTCCCTCTAATGCTCCTGGGAAATGTGTGTCATCATTTCCCAGGATGCAGTGCGCTGTCCAATTATCACTCCCCATCCAAGACTTCCAGGAAGTTAGTGCTTGTGGGCTTCACAATGCCCACAAGCAAAATGACAACGGTGTAGACATAGTTTTATAAACTATCTTTTTTTAATATCTATGCGGATCGGCGGCGGATTGTAAAATAGTAAGTGACCGGATTTATATTATAAAAACGCAGGATGTAAGAACATACATTTAAAAAATGCTAATTGTGGTTGGAACTCCGCTTTAACTCCTTCATTTGCTCCTTTTTTAGTCTGTTAAATATATTATTGGAAGAGTTTTGTTATCTGTTAAATTCCAATCTAAACCTGACTAGTCTTCAGCCGGGTACACACTACACCAGTGACTGAGAACCTCGGCACACCAGATGTTTTGGAACTACATTTCCCATGATGCTCCACTACACTGCAGAGTGCCTGAGCATCATGGGAAATGTAGTTCCAAAACATCTGGGGTGCCAAGGTTCACCATCACAAGTTTTTTTTTTTTATTTTTTTTTTTTTTTGTGGGTTGCACGAAAAAAAAAACCCTACTAAAACGGTTGAGTGCAGGATCTGGTGCAGCTCTGCATAGAAACCAATCAGATTCCAGGTTTTATTGTCAAAGCTTAATTGAACAAGCTGAAGTTAGAAGCTGATTGGCCACCATGCAGAGCTGCTCCAGATTCTGAGTGTTTTAGTAATCGTCGCCCTTATGGCCCGTACACACGATCCGAATATCGTACAACTTTTTTTCGCTTGGTAGTCGCAAGTACAATGAAATAGGTTATTAAAGTCACAAATTCTGGTAGGACAGAAGAAAAAAAAACGGAAGTGATGTCGTGTTGTAATGTATTTTCGGACGACAACTGTACTGACTAAATGAAAATGGTACGAACTGAAATCATACGAGGAAATTGTTTGTGCTTGTTAGATCGAATAATATCGGATGAACTGTCGTGATCGGCTCTCGAAAGTAGTGTACACACGATAAGAAAATCGTACGATTGTGACGGCCAATAATAATCCTGAACTGACTCAACTTTTTCTACTCTATTAGATCCGGAGACAAGCGATCAAAGAACTATCACAGTTTGCAACGGGGGAGAACCTTCCACGGGTGGCAGATATTCTGGCGCAACTTCTGCAGTCAGGTATGGTAGAATTCGGGAATCGGTCACTAGGATAAGCCTCGCCATATGAAATCTGTGTACACTCATACAACTGCTTTTCTAGGATTGTATGCAAATTTATTTCTGTGACCCTCCTTTTTTTTTTTTATTATATATATATATATTATACCATCAAGTTTTGTATTTATAATCTTTCCTGTTTTTAGATGACTCTGCAGAATTTAACTTGGTGAACAACGCCTTGCTGAGCATATTCAAAATTGATGCCAAAGGTAAGAGCAGTGCCTGTCTTCTGGTAATACGTTCTGTGCTGGAGGAACCAGTTCTGCAGGCGATCGTGGCAATAATGGCTCAGCCTAAATTTTTTTTTTCTTTTGACTTGTTTTATTTTTACTCAGCGCGTCTCTCAGGTGAGGCTGCTTTCACACTGATCCGTTTTTTTTTCTTCCGCTTTTGCGTTAAGAACAAAAGCGAAAGAAAAATCTGTGACCATGTAATCCTAAGGAAATCTTCACACTGACGTTGTGTTTAGTAAAATCCTGATTGGTGCAGTAAAAAAAAAAAACGCAACAATTAAGCACCTCCCTATGGAGATACATAAAAAACGTGGCCAAAAACGCAACAAGATGAGTCACCTGACCTGTGAAAAACGCAGCACAAATGCGTTTATCCTCCCCATGTTTAGTATCCATTATTTGATTCTGTCATTCGTGTTGCTGCACTTAGTTGGGTCTATGGTGCAGAACTTTGAGGAACTGCAGTCTGTTTCCATTGTTTGTACACAAAGTAGATCATCTCCATAATGGACACAAAGCGACCAGGTCACTGGGAACGTGCTTGGCACGCCGGAGAACCTTCCAGGTGGATGACGCGTTTCGAGGGGCGAACCCCTCTTCTTCAGAGTCCCTTTTCTCCTGAGCCTTGGAAGGCAGCAAGGCCTGTGCATCTACCGGGAGCCATAGAAATTCTAGGTGCTGTCTACTACCGTCACATTACTATTGAGCGCAGGAGATTTTGTCTGCGTTCAAAGGGTGTGTGTGTGTATTAGGGCTGCAATTAACGATTATTTTCATAATCGATTAGTTGGCCGATTATTGTTTCGATTATACCGATAATGGCCTTAAAAAAAAAAAATTGCATTTTTAATTTTTTTTTGGGGGGGGGGGGGCACATTTGTTGTTGGGCAGATTACAAAACACAAATTGCCGTAAAAATACATTGCGTGCTTTTCTGCAGCTTATCCATTGAAGTATATTGAACCAAAAAAATCGCACCGTTTTGCGTTAAACTCCTTCCCTTTCCAAATACGCAGCAGCTGAAATAAAATCATGGATGTGAACGTGTCCCATAGGAAAACATGTAAATGAACTGTAGTGTGTTTCTGCAAAAAGCACTAAAAAACAGAGGTGTGACCCCGGCCTGAGATGTTTAGTGACCTAATGGGGGTTAAAAAAACAAAAATGAGTACAAAAAGAGCAAATAATCGCTACTGTAAGGGGCTCATTTTTTTACTGTGGGACAGTGAAAGTAATATTTACAGTAGCGATTTGCTTTTTTGTACTATAAAGGGCTCATTTTAGTTTTTTTTAACCCCATTATGTTACTGGCCGATTAATCGATTATGAAAATTGTAATCGATTAATTTCATAATCGGTTAGTTGTTTCGGCCCGTGTGTGTGTGTGTGTGTGTGTGTGTGTATGTATATATATATATATATATAAATATATTATAAAATGTGTGTGTTGTGGGAGGTGATTTTACTAGAAGTCATGTTATTTATTTATACACAAACTCCAACCCTTCCCATCTTATGTGATCCGGCGCCCTGTAGCATTAAATCTGTTATAAGGTGGTCAGCAGCTGGTTAATGAAAGATCAAGTAGCTGATCATAGGATATAAGAAATATACTATTTTTATAATACGCACTTTTTTTCCCCCTGAAAATCGCAGGGGTGTGTTATAAGCTGATAGTGTATTTCACCAAGCCGTCGTCTCCTCTTCACTCGGCTCTCACGTCTTGCACACACACAGTTCCGCCACCGGCAGTGTTCTGCCTATCACAGTAGCTGGTCCGATGGCGGAGGCGGAACTGTGTGTGTGTGTGTGTGTGTGTGTGTGTGAGACGTGAGAGCTGAGTGGAAAGGAGATGACTGCTCTGTGATTTCCTGATTCTGGCTGCTGGTGAGGAAGATGGTGAGGCTGCAAATGACAGTAAAAGACGTTAATCAGGTTGCATTGAGGGCAATAATTGGGCTGCATTGAGGACAATAATCGGGCTGCATTGAGGACAATAATCGGGCTGCATTGAGGACAATAATCAGGCTGCAGATAGCCATTGATGGGCACTGACCCTTAATTTGCTTCAAAGTTGTTTATTTAAAAAATGTTTTATTCCTGAAACTGCCCTCTTAAGATTAGGGTGCGTGTTACACCCTGATTAAATACGTTCCTTGTTCTGTGCAGGCACCCTCGGAGGATTATACAGCCAGATTCTTCAAGGTGAAGACATTGTACGGGAGAGGGCCATCAAGTTTCTTGCTAACAAAATGAAAACTGTTCCTGAAGATGTCATGACTAAAGAGGTGGAAGATTACATTTTTTCTGAATCTAAGAAGGTAAGCTATACACACAGATAATGGAGGGGTAGATGGGAAAAATTGATAATTTATCCACATGCCTGCATGTGGGCAGCGATTATCGCTCATATTTTCTTTAGAGTGGTTGTAAAGTCTCAAACGCACTCCCATTATCCATTCTCTTATGGGGCAATAGTAATGGAGTGTGTTTTTTTTTTTTTTGTGTGTGTGTGTGTGTGTGTGTGTGTGTGTGTGTGTTTTTTGCAAAATCATCTTTTAAGTGTTTTAGATAGGAGCTCTTCTATGCGGTCACATGGTGGTTTGTTCTCACTCCCGAGCAGAGGGTCTCCAGTGGGAGGGATGGTTATTCCTCTGTCACTCTGACCTTGTGAGAACTGGTTTCAGTTTCTTCTCATTGGCATCATAGGCGAGGAGGGGTGGCAGCAGCTGCCAGGGAATGGTATTATTCTATGAAGGTGAGGGGAGAAGATCAGAAAAAAAATTGACTATGAAAATTGTAGGTGGAGATGGAGGACAGACGCGCAATCTGACCACGCTATCCTGATCAGCGGCCATGATAAACGTGGTCGGTTTAAACGGGAACAGGCAGGATCAACCAGGTATTGTACAACATAGAAAGGGACAATTGATATGGCAAAAGCACTGTGCTATATCTCGTGCCTTAAAGCGGGGGGTTCACCCTAAAATATCTATATACTGTTATATCCAGCATACTGCTGACATCAACAGTATGCTGGATTTTTTTCGGGCTGTACTTACGTATTTTCGTTGTTTTCACCCGGGTTCTCGCTCCTCTCACTCCCCCGGGGAGTAGGCGTTCCCAAGATGACGCATAGATGATTGACGTGCGGGTAAAGCGTGTCATCGCCTCCCGAAAATATCCGAGGGGGACTCGGCACTTTACGGCGCCTGCGCCGTCGGCTCTACACGGCAGGCGCCGTAAAGAGCCGAGTTCCCGTCGGATATTTTCGGAAGGCGATGACTCGCTTTACCCGCACGTCAATAGTCTCCTGGGAGGATCAACACTCACTCCCAGGAGACATTGCGCAGAGCTCCCCGTCGGGGAAAAGGAGCGACACGCCCACTCCCCGCAAGAAAGAAGACCCGGAAGTGTGGCTGAAGACGGGTAAGTGTACCCATTAAAAAAAAAAATGACAACGCTACAAGCCTTTATTAAGGCTGCAGATAGGTTAGCAACAAAGTTAATTTTGAGAGTGAAACTCCGCTTTAAAGGGACACGAAGCTCCACCCAAAAGTAGAAGCTCCGCCTGTTCGCACCCTCTCTTCTCTCACCCCCCCTTCTCTCTGTCGTTCATCTGTTAAAGAAGTTGTAAAGTCTCATTCTATACATTAAGGTGAAACCCTTTTGTACTTCACATGCCTCCCAGACCACCACCCACCCCTCTTTTCTTACCTGAAACCAATCGTTCCAGCGACTTGCATGAGCTCAGCTGTTCCAGCCGCTGTCTTGGGTCTTCATTGGATAGATTGATGGCAGCAGGAGCAATTGGATCCAGCTGCTGTCAATCAAATTCAGTGACACGGGGAGGGGGAAGCGGGGGCCGAGTCCTGCTGTCTGTGTCTATGGATGCAGCAGCAGGGCTCGGAAGCGCACCCGCACAAGTGTCCCCAGGGAAAGCTGCTTTCTGTGGGGGCACCCGATGAAGAAGAGGGGCCAGGAGTGCCACCAGGGCACCACAGAAAAGGAGGATTGGGGCCGCTCTGTGCAAAACCCTTGCTCAGAGCAGGTAAGTAGAACATGTTTGTTTTACCGCAAAGCTTTTCCTGGATGTTGGCTACTGGGAAGTGTTTTTTGGTTACTGGAGAGAGACTACTCTAATACAAATTCTTGCAATAGACTACAAAAGTACGTGAAATGTGTGTTTTGTGTCTGATGTTCATTTTATATATTGCTTTTGTCATTTCACAGGTTCTGGATGATGTCACCGGGGAGGAATTTGTCCTGTTTATGAAGATCCTGGCCTCTCTGAAGACATTACAGACAGTCAGCGGCAGACAGCAGCTGGTAGATTTAGTATCTGAGCAAGCGGGTCTCTATCAAACCCTCAACCCCGCAGACCCCGACTCTGTGGATCGCCTCCTCCAGTGTATGCGGCAAGCTGTGCCACTTTTTTCTGTAAGTATTTTCTTTCCTTGTTCATAGGGAACAGAATAAAGCACTGTGATGACTTTTAAACATTAATGTTGTTGTTTTTTTCTTTTGTAGAAAAATGTCCACTCCACTAAGTTTATGACCTACTTTTGTGAGCAAGTGCTTCCCATCCTGAGTTCCCTGACCAGCCCAGCAGAGGGCATCGATGTCCAGTTGGAGGTGAGTGTGTATACTCTTGTTGATGTGGGTTTCATTTTACTATTCTAACAACTTCCGATGTTCCAAAACGGAGCGGAAGACCAAATGGCTCCTTTCCAAATTCCGGTTCCTTTCCGGCCTTTCTAGTTTCATTACATACCTTATTTTATACCCAGTGATGTCCTCACTAGATTGCTTTGCTTCTCCATGCAATGCAGGAAGATCATTGGCTGCAAGTAAATGGCATAATGTGCTAGTATACTAGCCCAGGAGTCTCCAAACTGCAGCCTGAGGGCCAGATGTGGTGGTCCTTTGCTTGCCTTTATCCGGCCCTTGGGGCACTATTGCTCCCACTGACACCAACAATGGGGCACTATTTCTTCCACGATACCAATGATAGGATACTATTCCTCTTAGGCCCCGTACACACAAGGAGACATGTCCGATGAAAACGGTACGCGGACCGTTTTCATCGGACATGTCTCCTGGGAGCTTTTGGTCTGATGTGTGTACACACCATCAGACCAAAATCCCTGCGGACAGAGAACGCGATGACGTAGAAGACACCGATGTTCTCAAACACGGAAGTGCAATGCTTCCACGCATGCGTCGAATCAATTTGACGCATGCGCGGGATTTCGGGACGCTGGTTACACGTCATAACCAGCGGACATGTCCGATTAGGTGTACTAACCATCGGACATGTCCGACGGACATGTTTCCAGCGGACAAGTTTCTTAGCTTGCTAAGAAACTTTTGTCCGCTGCAAACCTGTCCGCTAGGCTGTACACGCGGTCGGACATGTCCGCGGAAACTGGTCCGCGGACCAGTTTCAGCGGACATGTTCGACCGTCTGTACGCGGCCTTACTAATAGGGACACTACTCCTATTGACCACCAACCCTGAGGCCATATTCTCACTGATGCTGGGCCCGTGATATTTTCTGCCCCTGCTGGCCACAATCTGGCCCTCCTCAAGTCTGAAGGACAATAAACTGGCCCTTTGTTTGAAAAGTTTGTTGACCCCTGTACTAGCTCATTATGAAATACTTGCCTTAGAATGAGGTGTCGGTATCTCATCCCGGTCCATGCCGAGGGAGCTGACATTTTGCCTTCGGCGTGTCTTCTGGGTTCGTGGCTTCGGCGCTGTGAGTGGCCCGGAGCCGAGATGTCACTCCTGTGCATGCGCAATGGAGTTTTCTTCCTGACAAGGTCCGGCAGCATCTGCCAGGCATTCACAGCGCATGCACTGCTGATGTCAGCGGCTGCATGCAAAGCGAATATCTCCTAAACCGTACAGGTTTAGGAGATATTCATTATACCTACAGGTAAGCCTTATTATAGGCTTACCTGTAGGAAAAAAAATTTAAGTGGGTAGTAGAGTCCACTTTTTTTTGTTTTCTTACATGTATAAGGCTTACCTGTAGGCAAAATGAATATCACCTAAACGGGCACAGTTTAGAAGATGTTCACACTGGATACAGCCAGTGACCTCAATCGCTTTAATCGTAAAAGGTATCCCTCCAGAGGTGCGCTGTCACCACTAACCGGCCTTCCATCTACACCCGGTCTTCCTTCCAGGTTCGCAGGCTCCAGCCATTTGAATGGCCGAGCTGCAATGACTTCAGTTCCGTGCATGAGAGTTGCGATTGTGACACGGCACTGTGGATTGATGGCACATTCAGTGTTCACTTGCTTCAGAGCACAGTGCGCATGCACTGGTGATGTTATCGTCTGAAGAAATTGTCAATATCTTCTAAACGGTGCATGTTTTTTTTTTATTTGTTTTATACCTACAGGTAAGCTTACCTTTTTTAGGTACAAGTGATCAAGTGGTGGTTACCTCCGCTCAAGACCTCATGTACACAGGGCATTTTAAAAAGAGGTGCAAAGCCGGTACCGACGCCAGGAAAAGGCAGCTGTAAAAACGCGCTCTTAGAAGCGTTTTGCGATAATGCATGTTAAGCCACGTTTCCGTTTAGCGGCGTTTCTCTCCCCTCTTCTATTTTCCACCCCCAAAACCAATTACTACAGCTTAAAAATGCTTGATGCTGTATACAGCGTTAAAATGCGTTTAGTCAGGTTTTTTTTTTTTTTACAGCTGTAGCGCTGCTGCTCCAGAACACGCTGGACCTGGGGTTTTTGTTGCATCTTGAAAACGCATATACCACTTACAGCTCCTTTAAAGCCTGTGTGTGCATGGACAAGTAGAATAACATTGAGAGGCAATTTGAAGCTGTAAAAAAAAAAAGTCTGACGCTGCTAAAAGCGCCCTGTGTGCATGAGGCCTTACATTTTTGTTTTAGATTCCATGCAAAGTCACAAATACTTGATGATCCTGCCAATAAAGTGCAGCTCATGCATACTGTTTTTTGAATGTGTGGCAACGCTGCTGCACTGCTCCTGAATTCAGAGCAGAGTTGCCCTCTAGTGGGAGGAGATGCTGCTGCAGGGGGTGTGGCCTGTAGTTTGTCATCACTTGGCCACACCTTCTCCTGACAACGGTTTTCTGGATTGACTGCACTGTCTCCGCTGCTGAAACCTGGCGTCTCTGACACCGATTGTATTGTATTTGTTCTGTCCACATTTTATAGGTTGGCCCAAATGTATGAAAACACAAATTTAAGTTTTCAAATATATTATCGTTTTTAGATTATAATTTGCTTTAACTCATCAAATTTTTTTCAGGTGTTGAAGCTTCTGGCTGAGATGAGCGCCTACTGCGGAGACATGGAGAAACTTGAATCAAATTTAAACAAACTCTTTGAGAAGCTTTTGGTAAGTAACTTTTCAGATTTGTTTTTGAGATTATAAGATTTAAGATTTTAAAATGTATTCTGCTAAAGTATTTGATGGGACTCTGGTGCGGGATTAATAATTCTGAAAGTTTTAAAACCAAACCTCCTTTTTAAAGTGGTCAAAACCCCTCCCATGTACGCAGTGAAGGGACTGGACTCGGGTGATACAAAGAGATGCTAACCTGCTCTGTGTAATTGTTTTGCACAGAGCAACCTCGATCCTCCTCTTCTCAGGTCCATTGCTGGCGATCCTGGCCCCTCCCCCTTGACAAGTGCCCCCATAGCAAGCTGCTTAGTGTGTGTGTGTGTGTGTGTGTCTGTGTGTGTTCTCACAAGCCGGCTCTTTTGTGTCCATAAGACACAGCGTGTGGCTTGGTCTACCCCCCTGCTTCCTCCTCACTGGCTGTGATTGACAGCTGCAGGGGGCCAATGGCTCCCGCTGCCCTCTCTGAGCCAATGAGGAGGAAGAGAGCTGGGAGAGCCTCTGCTCTCGTGCACAGCGCTGGATTGAGTTTGGGTTAGTATGAGGAGGAACTGCTTGCAGAAATCTTTTTACCCATAATGCATTATAGTGGAGGTTCACCCTAAAAAACATCTATATACCATTACATCCAGCATACTTCCGACATCTACAGTATGCTGGGTTGTTTTTTTTTTTTTTTTTTGCTGTACATACTGTTTTATTGTTGTTCCCCCCCCCCCCCCCCCCCCCCCCCCCCCCCCGAGGGTTCTCACTCCCGCGGGAGTGGGCGTTCCTATTCAGAGGTTAGATGATTGACGTCTGGTGAAAAACTTCCCCTGGCGCATAGGGCGTGTCACCAGTTTTCCGTAACTAGCCGACCTGCGAGTCTGCTCTATATGGCGCCTGTGCAGTCAGCTCTACACGGCGGGCACAGGCGCTGTATAGAGCAGACTCGCAGGCCGGCTACTTACGGAAAACTGGTGACACGCCTTATGCGCCAGAGGAAGTTTTTCACCAGACGTCGATCATCTAACCTCTGAATAGGAACGACCACTCCTGCGGGACCCCGAAGCCGGGGGGAAAATAACAATAAAACGGTATGTACGGCGAAAAAAAAAAAAAACTGCATACTGTAGATGTCGGAAGTATGCTGGATGTAATGGTATATAATTGTTTTAGGGTGAACCTCCGCTTTAAGGTAAAAAAGCTTCTGCCTTAAGGACCACTTTAAAGAGTTTTTTTAAAAACCCATTCTCTCCAATTTAGATGCACTGGGAACTGAGTGTGTAAGTGATGAGGCTGAGTGAAAGAACACATCCTCAGCAACCCTTTAGATGGGCATAGTCCTCCCTGCTGGCCACTGTACAGTGCAGACTTTGGAGATGCTGCTCCAGGGCGGGGTTGTATACATCAATAGTAACTGAGCTAGAGTACCAAAAAAAAAATGCCTAAATGTGCATATATTGCAGATGTCCTACAGATGCCTGTAAAAAAAACGTTCGTTCTTCTTTTTTTGCGCTCACTTGCACTTTCAATCTCCTCTGCCTATTTCTTATTCTTGTCCTCTCTGCATTACCAGGAATACATGCCGCTTCCTCCAGAGGAAATAGAAAACGGGGAGAATTCAGCTAACGAGGAGCCAAAACTCCAGTTCAGCTACGTGGAATGTTTACTATTCAGTTTCCACCAACTTGGACGCAAGAATCCAGATTTTCTCACCGGTGACAAAGTGAATGCTGAGAAGCTAAAAGACTTCAAAATCAGGTGAATATTATAACCACCAAAACAAGTCAAATAATTGTTACAGTTCTTTTCAGATCTGGATGATTGTGATGGGGAGGGGGGGGTTGGGTGATTGGGGGGGGGTGTTCAGGTTTCTTTTACATGAACTATCTGTATAATGACGTATCACTAAATGCTTCCATTTCTATTCTCCAGGTTACAGTACTTTGCCCGAGGATTACAGGTGTACATTAGACAGCTTCGCCTGGCCCTGCAGGGGAAATCCGGGGAGGCCTTAAAAACAGAAGAGGTGAGAATCTATTGCAGATACCTTGATTTTTAGCCCTCGTCTGCCTTTATATTAAAAAAAAAAGAAAAAAGTTTCATCTGTTCACTAAATAACGGCTAAAAGACCTGCTCTGTAATCTTTTGTAAAATTCAATGCAATATGGTAATCCGGTCCGGAGACCTTCTGTATACAATTGGTATACAGAACGTCCACAAATTTTTTTATTTTCCCAGAAGTCTGTACCAATATACAAGTCAGATTTTCGGCATCCTCTGCAATAAAACCACTTCCGGACCACCCGCTGTCGTCGTACGTCGGTATTTTGATGATGAGTACCGTTGTTATGGCAGCTGCTATAACCCTGGTATTTTCTTAAACGGTCCACTTTATGACAAGTGGCCTCTGCAGTGGATTCGTCGCAAGATCACTTATCAGTGGCGAGAGAGGTGCCCCCTTCCACTGCGTTTCGGTCGTCTTCGCTGCTTAGCGGAACTGTCGGTAGTGGCGGAGATGATCCGATGCGTTCCCCTCATAGGCACTGTGTCGCGTGAGAAAATGATGGCCCCCCCCCCTCTCGATTTAACGTTGGATGACGGAAGCAACGTCAAACGTGCCTTCCGCCCACCTGCCTTAAAGGGCAAGCGGAGCTCGGCGTACATAGCAGGGGGCAGTGCACTTTACCTGCGTGTATGGAAGCAAATGGGTAGCAGCAGAGCTCCCTGCATGCTTTGCCCACAGCAGGGCTAAATGTAGAAAAAAAACTACCCGGCACTTGGAACTGCATGTCCTGTGCTATACAAACTGTGCATCCCTGCAACAGTTAATGGGCTGACAAAAGCCCAGGCGTCGGGATACAATTTCTTGTCGCAATGGTTAAAAATGCCTAGTAGTTCAGGGTTGTGTGTGTGTGTGTGTGTGTGTGTGTTTGTTTTTCTCTTTCGTTCATAGACGGACACAGCATCCTTTGACCTTAGGGTTATGCTTCTTCCTACCAGGAGATTTAGGCAGAATTCTACAGCACTTAAGGTGTTAAAAACTTTCCTTCATGCCGCTCCTCCCAGGGGGCGTGGCTCCCCCAGGCATAACCCCCACTCTGCTTTAGCAGCCTCAGTTTGTTTCTGCCTAACCGTCAGGAGAGTCAGGCTCTCTCTGGAGTCCTGGACTCTGGAGTTTTTTCTTGCAAATTTTTTTGCATTTTGCGAGTTTTTTCCTCGCTTTTTTATTTTATTTTTATTTTTGAATCCTGCGATTCTTCTATCAACAGCCGACTGGGTGACAGGCTGGGTCCTCGACCCTTGTAGTCCCCCCAGGTTCGGCCTTCGAGCGTGTGCCGGCCCTCAGCTCCGCTTTGGGACGTCCACGACAGGCCCCATTGCTCCAGGGGCGGCCGGGGAACTTCGGTTCTAGGGCACACATATGACCGGTCTCTATGGCCTTGTCACAGTGTGTCTGGCTGACAGCCATGCCGTTCGCGGACGTTGGTTCTGTCTGGGATACCTCCAGCCAGGTAGTCGCAGGACAGGTAAGTAGTGGCCCCTTACTCAGGTAAGTGGTCTGGCTGGAATGTTTTCCCTTGGGAGGTCGACTGAGGGTTTTCCCCTGCTTTCCTCTCTCCCTTATTCCTCTCCCTCCTTTCCCCTTTGGGTGACGGCTGTGCAGGGGGTTTTTTCCCTGGGGCTCATATTTTTTTTTTTTTTTTTTTTTTTCACTCGGGTATGGCTGGGGCTGTTCTGTGTCACTGCAGGGGACTGTGGTGGACATTCTGGGCATTTTTGTGTGTGCTGTGTGCTGTTTTGGTGTACTGTCATTTTTGGGTACACTGTCTTTTTAAAACTGCGCAACGGCGGCCATTTTGCCGGAGCCGCGCTTGTATTATTCGGCGGCCATTTTCTTGTGGCCGGCGCCATTTTCAGCACTAGTTCGGCCTCTAGTGGCCGTTTCGGCGGGGAAAAAAGACCGCGAATCATCTGAGGGGACAGACGCAGCGCTGCAGCTTCTCCTCAGCACACACTTGCCTTCACAGACCGCGCTGTACCAGGGGGTGGTGAGTCTCAGGGGGCCCCATACTGTGCTCTAGCGGCCGGGAGGTGACCTGTGGGGGACTTTTTTCCTGCCCTTGGCAGTAGGGGTGAAATGGCAACAGCAATATGGAGCCTGAATCAGGCCCCTCATTTCTTACAATGCCGGAATTAACCCTTAAGCGCCCCTCCCCCTGCCACATCTGTTGAATCGGTGTCGGCTGTCCTGGAGTCTTTTCTCACCAGGTTTGAAGCAGCCAGTGCTCGGTTGGGGGGTAAAAAAGCGCCCCCCCCCGGAGGCTGTTTCTGGGGATATCTCTGACGCAGAATCTGATGCTTCTGGTTCTGTCATGTCAGAGGATGCGGGCTTAACCCACATGGACAGCGAGGATGACTCTGCTGCGGAGTCTGCTGATAAGGAATTTGTTGGAGCTCTTATTACTGCGGTGCGTGAGGCTCTTCATTTAGAGGATTTGGCGGAGACACCAGCGGTGTCAGTCCTTTTGGATTCCGCAAACCACCGCGTACCGCTAAGGTATTCCCCTGTGTTCCTTATTTAGACAATATGTTGTATAAGGAATGGGATACACCGCAAAAGGCTTTTACGGTTCCTAAAAGCTTTGCTACCGTTACCCCCTGGAGGAGGACTTTTTTAAAAAAGTGGGTCACTCCTCCGTCGGTGGACCCTCCTGTGTCCAGACTGAGTAAGGCTACTACGTTGCCTGTGGAGGGGGCTCCTGCTTTCAAGGACCCCGCTAATAGGAGAGTGGAGGCCGTGGCCCGCTCCCTGTTCTCGGTGGTGGGTTCGGTGGTAAGGCCGGCTCTGGCCGGAGCCCTGGTAGCTCAGACGCTGACTGAAAGGGCGAAGCTCCTGCTGCAGGACCTGGAGGTCCAGGGGGCTTCCGAGTCCTCTAGGGACCTGGCTGAACAGTTGATTCAGGGTCAGAAGTTTCTCTGCGAGGCGGATATGGATTAGATTCCTTTGCTTTCCAGGGCTTCTGTCTACGCAGTGGTTCTGCGCCGCCTTATATGGCTGAAGTGCTGGTCG
Organism: Rana temporaria; assembly: GCF_905171775.1. NCBI lineage: Eukaryota > Metazoa > Chordata > Amphibia > Anura > Ranidae > Rana > Rana temporaria. Next base: position 10,575,960 of record NC_053499.1, read on the forward strand.
GCTGACCAGTACTCAAAAAAGGCCTTGGTAGATTTGCCCTTTAAGGGCGGACGGCTTTTGGGGGCATCCCTGGATGACATCATTAAGGATGCCACTGGAGGTAAGAGCACCTTGCTCCCTCAGTCGGGGAAGGGTAGGGAACCTCGCCGCAAGCAAGGTCCTACTTTTACTACCCCCTAAACGGTTTTTTTCGTGCGCCAGCGCGGCTGGAAAAGGTCCGCAGGGTGCAAAAGCCCTTGCTGCCGGGCGTAAGCGCCCCTGGTTCAAAAAACCGAACAAGCCTGCGGACAAGCCTGCTTCCGCATGAAGGTCTGCCCCCGCCCGGGTCTCGGGTGGGGGGACGGCTTCACGACTTCGTGGATCGGTGGAATTCTCTTCTATCCGACCGTTGGGTTTGCGAGGTGGTCGCCTCGGGGTACAAGATAGAGTTCCTTTCTTGTCCCCCAAACAGATTTTTTTCCATCCAACCTCCAGCTTCCTCCGGATCGTCGGCTAGCCCTGTCCGGGGCTGTCCAGGATCTTCTGGACAGGGGGGTGGTTGTGCCGGTCCCCTCGCTGGAACGGTTTCGGGGGTTCTACTCCAATCTGTTCGTGGTCCCCAAGAAGGGAGGGGTTCGCCCTATCCTGGACCTAAAGGCCCTCAACTCCTTTGTCAAGGTGCAGCGATTCAGGATGGAGTCGGTCCGTTCTATCATGGCGTCCCTCCACCAGGGGGACTTCATGGCGTCCTTAGACATCATGGACGCATACCTGCATGTTCCCGTTTGCACAAGCCACCAAAGGTATCTGCGCTTTGCGATCGGGGAGGACCACTATCAATTCGTGGCCCTCCCGTTCGGGCTGGCGTCGGCACCACGGGTGTTCACCAAGGTGCTCGCCCCGATCCTGGCCTTGCTACGGCAGCGAGGGATCGCTATCGTGGGATACCTGGACGACCTTCTCCTGAGAGCTTCTTCAGGCTCAGAGTTAGAGGAGGACGTGTCCATCACGTGTCGGACTCTGCAGGAGTTCGGCTGGTTTCTGAATCTCAGAAAATCAGTGTTGGTTCCGTCCCAGAGGCTGGAACCCCTGGGGCTGGTTTTGGATTCGGGGGAGACAAAAGTGTTCCTCCCATCGCAAAACCTGCTGACCCTGCAATCTGCAGTGAGATAGTTGTTGACCCAGAAGTGGTCATCTCTTCGCTTCTGCATGCGGGTTCTGGGTCTGATGGTGGCCTCCTTCGAGGCAGTTCTGTATGCCCAATCCACACCAGGGTACTACAGAAGGAGATTCTGTCACGATGGGACAGGGTCCCATCTTCTCTGGATCACCAGATTCGGTTGAGCCATCTGGCCAAGTCTTCCCTGGCATGGTGGCTGACGTCTCTGGTGCTTCGGTCCGGGAAGTCTTTTCTTCCGTGCCGCTGGACAGTGGTCACGACGGATGCCAGCCTCTTCGGCTGGGGGGGCGTCTGGGGCACCCAGTCAGCCCAGGGGCGCTGGACTCGGGAGGAGTCCCGCCTGCCGATCAAGCTGTGCCTTGTCAGGTGGTCGCTGGAGCTACAGGGCCGTCCTGTCAGGATCCAGTCCGACAACGCCACGGCCGTGGCGTACATCAATCATCAGGGCGGCACAAGGAGCTCGGCCGCGGCGACGGAGGTCGCTCACATACTTCGGTGGGCCGAAAGGTCCGTTCCGGCCCTGTCGGCGGTATACATTCCGGGAGTTCTGAATTGGCAAGCCGACTTCCTAAGTCGCATGACTCTGGATCAAGGGGAGTGGTCTCTCCACCCGGAGGTGTTTCAGATCCTGTGCCAAAAATGGGGCACTCCAGACGTGGACCTTCTGGCGTCCCGTCTCAATCGGAAGGTACCACGGTTTGTGGCTAGGTCAAGGGACCCGTGGGCAGACGCGTCAGTGGCTCCCTGGGTCAATATCACCTGATTTACGCCTTCCCTCCTCTAAGGCTCCTACCCCGCCTGCTGCGCAGGGTGGAAGCCGAAGGTATTCCAACGATCCTGATCGCCCCGGATTGGCCGCGTCGCTCTTGGTACGCGGACCTGGTACGTCTGGTGACAGACGCCCCCTGGCGTCTGCCTCTGAGGGAAGATCTCCTGTCTCAGGGCCCGATCTTCCATCCTGCTTTACGGTCACTGGCTTTAACGGCGTGGCTGTTGAAAACCAGGTACTGAAGGACCGGGGCCTGTCGGGCCCGGTAATCTCTACCATGCTGCGTGCACGGAAGTCCACTTCTCGAAAAATTTACCATCGTACATGGAAAGCATACATCTCTATGTGTGAGGAGATGAAGTGGCACCCCCGTACTTACGTGGTGTCCCGGATCCTGCTGTTCCTACAGCGGGGAGTGGACCAGGCTCTTGCCTTGAGCACGATCAAGAGTCAGATTTCTGCTCAGGCTGTTTATTTTCAGCGTCCCTTGGCAGCGAATTCTTTGGTTCGCACGTTTGTGCAGGGGGTCCGGCATGTGGCCCCCCCGGTGCGCCCTCCGCTACCTTCTTGGGACTTGAACTTGGTCCTCTCGGCGCTTCAGCGTGCCCCCTTTGAGGACATTCGGGAGATCCCCTTGCTGACTTTGTCGCAGAAGGTGGTCTTTCTGGTAGCTATTACCTCTATCAGACGAGTGTCTGAACTGGCGGCCTTGTATTGCAAGGCCCCCTACTTGGTCATCCATCAGGATAAGGCGGTGCTGCGCCCGCAGCCCTCTTTTCTTCCGAAGGTCGTTTCGGCCTTTCACATTAACGAGGACATTGTTGTTCCATCATTATGTCCTCAGCCGAAGAACCCGAAGGAGGCCTCTTTACATTCTCTGGATGTGGTTCGGGCCCTTCGAGTTTACTTGTCGGCGACAGCTCCGTTCCGGAAGTCGGACTCGCTGTTCGTGTCTGTGTCCGGTCCCAGTAAGGGCCTGGCAGTCTCGTCGGCCACCATTTCCAGGTGGATCCGACAGGTTGTGCTTCAGGCCTACGCCCTGAAGGGGCGGGCGCCTCCCTTTCGGGTCATGGCGCATTCGACCAGGGCGATCGGGGCCTCCTGGGCTTCCGACACCAAGCCTCTGTGTTACAGGTGTGTAAGGCAGCGACCTGGTCGTCGTTCCACACTTTTTCAAAGTTTTATAAGGTGGATGTGAGTGCATCTTCTGATGCCTCCTTCGGCCGCAGGGTGTTACAGGCGGCAGTTTAAGGTTGGAGTTCCTCCGTTGAGTAACTCCGGTTTTGTTTGGGGTGTAACCTGTTTTTGCTGTGTTATTTTCCCACCCCTCGAATTTTTTTGACACTGCTTGGGGACGTCCCTAAGGTCAAAGGATGCTGTGTCCGTCTATGAACGAAAGAGAAAAAAGGATTTTTGTACTCACCGTAAAATCCATTTCTCTGAGTTCATAGACGGACACAGCACCCACCCCTCCTTTGTTTGTACTGCTTGTTACGAACTGAGGCTGCTAAAGCAGAGTGGGGGTTATGCCTGGGGGAGCCACGCCCCCTGGGAGGAGCGGCATGAAGGAAAGTTTTTAACACCTTAAGTGCTGTAGAATTCTGCCTAAATCTCCTGGTAGGAAGAAGCATAACCCTAAGGTCAAAGGATGCTGTGTCCGTCTATGAACTCAGAGAAATGGATTTTACGGTGAGTACAAAAATCCTTTTTTTTCCTCCTAGCAGCTATACTGCAGCCATCACCAGCTCAAAGTAGTAATGTGTGTTTGTTTGTTTTTTGTACAGAACAAAATCAAAGTGGTAGCCTTGAAAATTACCAACAATATAAATGTTTTAATCAAGGTAAGTGACTGTTTTATATGTAACAATCTTGATGTTCTAAAAGTGACCGGTGTTAATCAAAACGAGTGTATCAAAAAAAAAATATAAAATCCCAAATAAGTCCAAATCTGTGAAGAAACCGGATGTAAAAGGATCTTTTCAATCCGAAATTCACGCCACCTGGGTGTACCTCCACCTTGGATAGAAGGGGCTTTTACCAAATCATGTGCACCATTTACACAGTCATTAAGGCTATATAGATTGATATACTGTCTGTAGAAGGACCAGTATCTCCACCAGAGCTTCACTATAATGGTCACTCGAGTCTCCCAACCAGTAACCTGAGATGTTCCACCAAAATATACAGAAGAAGAAACAGGAAGACCCACCTAACCATATAATAGGCAGTTTATTAATAAATCTATGACTAGCCAGTCACAATAACTCACTAGCCTACCTGTACCTTCTGCACTGTAATTGTGCTGGCCCCCCTATACATTGTAAAGCGCTGTGTAAACTCTTGGCGCTATATATGTCCCCTCCCGCTGCTTGTAATAACAACCGAGTGGCTGCTGAGTCGCATCGGTTGCTATTACAATAAAGCTGACTGTTCGCTCTAAAGAACGATACCGGGGCGATGCATGCGGCTGCACGCATCACCCCGATAAAACCCCTTGGAGCAATATCGGGTACATTTTGTGGCCGTTCAAAAAAAAGTGAATAACAGCTGCCGAAAATCGGCCTCACCTATAATCGGAGGATCCCTAATGCATGTAAATCTTATGTTGGAAGATTTGTTTTATCTCTGTGTATCATCTGAGGCTCTTCACTGGGTATAGGAGAGGCTTTACATCCACTTTAAATGTTTTTTATGTTTTTTTTTTTTTTTTTTTTTGTATTTTGATTGAGGGGAGGGGGGGGGGGCGAGGTACTGTTACTATTCAGGAGGAACTTTGATATTTTCTCGCCTCCTTGGCTTTAAAGTTTAGCAGGTTACATTGTGTTTGTTTTATTTCAGGATTTGTTCCATAATCCTCCATCCTACAAAAGCACAGTGACCCTGTCCTGGAAGCCAGTACAGAGAGCAGATATTGGGTGAGTCTGACATTGGAGTGGAGAGATCTAGTGCTGAATGCGACAAAAGCTGTGGGGGGGGGGGGGGGAGTGTTGTCCAATTCACGAGCCAAATGCGGCCCAAGAGGGCTTTGCATGCGCTCAAACCACAAAATTGTAAACTTGGTTATTAATGTGGCCAAGGCATGTCTGGAGGGATGCCGTGTTTATTTAGCAAAGCGCCTGCTGTGGTGGCCGATGCAGACAAGCAGGGCCCATTGATAGGATGCAGTGCTTGTAATAGCATTGGCAAAACATGCAGGGACTCCTACTAGTTGGTTCCAGCTAAGTAAGTAGAGCATGACTGGATCTAGGAAGGTGCTTGGGTGGGCTTCCCCCCCCCCCCCCAAGATTTCAGTTGTGCCCCCCAACCATAACTCCTCTTTCGCTGCCTTCTCTATCGCCGCCTCTTTCTTTCTTTCTTTCTTTCTTTCTTTCTTTCTTTCTTTCTTTCTTTCTTTCTTTCTTTCTTTCTTTCTTTCTTTCTTCTCTCTCTTCTTCTTCTTCTTCTTCTTCTTCTTTCTCCTCCTTTCTTTGTTCTTTCTCCTCTGACACTTCCCTGCCGGTCCCATCCTTGAACTACTATATAGACACAGCACATGGTTGAAATCTGATCATCTGTCCAACATTTTCTGCTCATTAAGTATCCTTTATTGTTTGTGTGGTTGGTTGTTGGTTTTAACCTCCAGAGTGAAATCTGTTCCTCTGATTGACATCGGTGCTCTGGTGGCAGTTTGCCCAGAATGGAGGATGACTGACCTGTGTACAGTATGTGACTTTAATGAATAATCGTGTTTTCTTTTCCCAGACAAAAGAGAACAAGTGAAGACAGCACTACATCCTCTTCCTCCTCTTCCTCCTCCTCACCGCCAAAAAAGCCCATTATGGGACCAAAAAGAGACGCCAGACAAATCTACAACCCACCCAGCGGGAAATACAGCGCAAGTATTGGAGAGTTCTCTTATGGTGAGTGCAGGGAAATCCAGGGTTGGATCTGTGAGTGGAAAAACGTGGCAGCCATAAAATAAAACGAAATATATAAAAAACGGAAAACCTTTTGGTCTAGTCGGGCATTTTGCTAGAAAAAAAAAATTGACAGGACATTGATATCTGACCTTCTTCTTCTTCTTTTTTTTTTTTTTTTTTTTTTTTTTTTGCACTATGAACAGAAAAAAAAAAAACTGCAGTAGTGATCAACTACCACCAAAATAATGTGAATTTTTTTTTTTACATACATTTTATTTAGATACAGCGCCGCGCAATTGTCAAAGTAACAGTGCTGTATTGCAAAAAAATGCCCTGGTCGTGGAGGGGGGTAAAGACTAAGGGGGTCAAGTGGTTAATAAATGAACACTTACCTGTCCAGGGATCCAGCACTGTTCTCACCCGGTCCAGTTCTTTGGGTCCCGGTTCCACCATGTCTAGTGTGGGAAGCTAGTTGTGGCTTCAAAGCCAAGTGTAAATAGGGAGCGGGTGCTTGGAAAACCTCGGGCATACATTCCTGAGGGTTTCTGAGTTCAGCCGAGCTGTCCTCGGGCCTTTCCGAGGCTCTCCGACGCCCTCACCTCTGGCCACGTGCGGTATTGCACGCCATTGAAGTCAATGCGGAACGAATTATCTTCATTTCCAATGACTTCTATGGGGAAACTCTCTTGGATATGCGAATACTTTGGATTACGAGCATTCTCCTGGAACGGATTATGCTCGTAATCCAAGGTCCCACTGTAGTTATATTGCTGCAGCTTGGACAAATACAAGTAGGAGGGTAAGTCTGAACAGGATTTATTTTTGGCAGTTCACATATTTGGACTGTGTAGAGATCTGGTGTACTTGTAATGGAATAACTTGTCTTGCCCACTGACCTTTTTATTAATATAATTTGGATCTTACAGAACAGAGAGGAGGCTTCCGCGGTGGCAGAGGAAGAGGTTGGGGGGGCACTCGTGGGAACCGCAGTCGAGGAAGAATGTACTAGAAGAGGAGAGACCCGGCATGGAGACACTCAGCTGACTGACGGACTGCTCAATGCCTCCTTTCAATTGCCACCGGCAACGGACTTTTAACATGAAGCATTCTTTCTACCTTTGTACGTACGTTTTGTATCCAGACGTTCTTCAGTCTCGTACACCTAACGTAGTTTTCAGCGTCACACACCGGATTCTGAGCCGCTTCCATGTTTCACGTAGGGATCTGCTCCAAAAAACGACGCATATATCCCGCCTGAAAATAAAAAAATCCAGAAGTGTAGCAGTCGCATTTCTCTCTGGGAATCAATTGAAAGGAATGTGCAGATACAGTAACCTCATTATAGCGATCATAGGAACGTTGCTTTCAGGCCACGTTGGCGCCCTGGTTTGAACGTTTTCGACCCTCAGCTGACAGTTGCGGTTCGGTTGTCGTTGCCAAATTACCTTTCCTCTGTTTTCGGCATGTGTGCAGGTGATAAAATTTACAGCTACGTTTCCAAGTTTTCCTTTTGCTGTGAAAGCAAATGTTTTATTGTCTCGTTATTTATTATTTTGCAACCGAATTATTATTATTATAGCCACCAATTTTACGTTTTTACTTTTTAGACTTTTTTTTTTTTACCAAATGTAAATCTGCCTGACGGATGCAAGACAGATGGAAATCTTTTTGTTGTGGACAAATACCAAACTGCCGTTTGCTGTTTAAAAAAAAAAAAGGATATATATAAAACTTTTTTGGGGAGAATGAGTCTTTATTTTTCAGCCAATCGTAGATGTTGTAAATTTGCCATTGCTGATTTTAAAGGATAAGTGCGCCTAAAGTGATATTAAAGGTTCCCGTTTTTTTTTCTTTTTTTTAAATAACATGTCATACTTGCCTCCACTGTGCAGTTCATTTTGCACAGAGTGATTCCTATCCTCCTCTTCTGGGGTCTCACGGCTCCTGCCTGCAATAGCTAACCCCCTCTGGGAAGCTCTCTCCCAAGAGGCTTAGCTTGCGGGCGCGCTCCTGTGTCATACATTCGGCGTCCATAGACGCCAAGTGCATGACTCGGCCTCACCCCCTGGCGCCCGTGTCATTGGATTTGATTGACGGCAGAAGGAGCCAATAGCTACACTGCTATCAATCTAGCCGATCAATGCTGACACTCCATGGAGAAGAGGATGCCAGGGACGCGCAGAACAGGTGAACTGGCTCAAGTAAGTAAAGGGGGGGCTGGGGGGCCCTTGATTGCCAGGTGTTTTTTTTTACCCTAATGCATCCTATGCATTAAGGTGAAAAAACTTCTGACAGTGACCGACCCCCAGCCCGCCCGTTTTACTCACCTGACCCCCTTCGATCTCTCGGCGAAGACGTGCTACCTCTCTCTCGGCTCCTGATTGGATAGATAGATAGCAGTGGGAACCAATGGCTGTGTTGCTATCTATCAAATCCAATGACCCAGGAAACGAGGCCGGTGATCTGCCGAGCTGGTTCCGGCTATCGTGAAAGTTCCTGCGCAGGCGCAATGTGATCTGCTGAGATGGTTTTGGCTAACGGGAAAGTTCCTTTAAGGACTGCGCAGGCGCAAACTTGCCGACGGAAATCTCCGAACCTCGGACGGCATCCAGGCCGTCGTGGATTTCTAGGTAAGTGGCCAGTCGGCCTCACGTCGTCGCTGCGCTCGGACGGCTCGCTCAGCCTCCTGGCTATTTTTTTAACATCCTCCAATCCACGGGGATGTTAAAGAATGAGCCTGGATGCCGGGCGAGGTTCGGAGATTTCCGTCGGCAAGTTTGCGCCTGCGCAATCCTTGAAGGAACTTCCCCGTTAGGGGAACATTAAGGACAAGTCACCGGGTCCTACATTCGCCGTCTATGTAGGACTCGAGTGGCCTCCCGGGAGAGCGCTTCTCCCAGGGGGTTATATGATGCGGGGAGGAGCTGATAGAGCCACCAAGGGACCCCGGAAGAGGAGGATCGGAGCCACTCTGTGCAAAACGAACTCCACAGTGGAGGGAAGTATGACATGTTAGTGATTTAAAAAGACAGGAAGCTTTACAATCACTTTAAAGGAGAAGTACAGCCAAAGCTTGTTTGGCTGTACTTCTGTGGATAACGGTAGTGCAGTTCATCTTGCACTCCTGTGGTCCGTTTTCAGCAGACTGAAGCCCGCTGTCGGCTGACATCACACAGCTGGTCCAGGCTCAGAAAAGATTGCTATCTTGTGGTTAGGATCCGCCCATATGCCTGCACTGGCACCCGGCTCAGCCTCTTAGCAAACCACTGAGAGCCTGAGCCAGCTGCTCCCTCCCCCTCCACAGTCCAGCGCTCCAGTGAGTGCGGAGGGGCAGAGCAGAGAGCCAGCAACTGACAGCCACCAGCTCTCTACTCATGGAGCTCTGAGACCCGAGCGATCAGGGGTGTTTTGATCAGTTTTCACCCTTAGAGCCGGACCGGGACCGATGCTGTATCAATCCTAAATGATTATTCCTAAATAAAATGAGAAAAGTAACCTTTAACCCCACTCTCCCCTTCTACAGAGGCACACTAAGATTGAAGGATTGCAGTGGACAAGACGGCCCTGCATGTCTTCACTGTCCCGGCTGTGCTTGCACCTTGCAGCCTCAAAGATTTTTATGGGGCTATGTGACGATGCCGGGGATGATCTAAAGCAGGGATTTGCAATTAGTGGACCTCCAGCTGTTGCAAAACTACAAGTCCCATCATGCCTCTGTGTCATGCTTGTGGTTGTCAGAGTCTTGCTATGCCTCATGGGACTTGTAGTTCTGCAACAGCTGGAGGTCCACTAATTGCATATCCCTGATCTAATGGACGTTTTATGGGGCTGTATTGTGCAGGCGCAGCTGGGACATTGAAAGTTTCAGTGTTGGATGGAAGCAAGGAGTGGAGGCCATGGTCATTGGATCTAGGTATGCAGAGTCCATGAAGGGGGTCAGGAGAAAGGAGCCAATCATAAAAGTGCACGTACTCTTTAAATATGCCCACAAAATTTTAAAGGGGTTCTGAAGGTTTTTTTTTTTACCTTATGCAATAAGGTTAAAAAAAAAATTGATTGTAGCTCTCCATCCTCAGCCCTCCCCCCCCTCTTATACTTTCCAGAGCCTGATCTCAATCCAGCACTGTGCACAAGAACAGAGACTCTCGGCTCTCTCCCTCCTGATTGGCTCGGAGACAGCAGCAGTATCCATTGGCTGCTGCTGCTGTTGTTTACAGCCAGTGAGGAGGGGGTGGGGCCGAGCCGTGTTGTGTGTGTTTATGGCCACAGAGCCGACCCTCATAGCAAGTGGCGGCGGGGGGAGTAGCCAAGGAGTGCCAGCGGTGGACCCCAGGAGAGGAGGATCGGGGCTGCTCTGTGTAAAACTATGGCACAGAGCATGTAAATATACCATGTTTGTTGTTGGGGAAGAACATTTTTTGAATCCCTGGCAATCACTTTAAGTTGGGACATCCTGAAATGAGCCTGGCTGTGGGTCAGAGGATGTTGCCGTGTCATAATCTCCCTAGGTCCCAATGCGCACTTCTAGTTTTGTTAAGCCATCTTGGACTTTGGTTTACACCAGGGATATGCAATTAGCGGACCTCCAGCTGTTGCAGAACTACAAGTTCCATTAGGCATAGCAAGACTCTGACAGCCACAAGCATGACACCCAGAGGCATGATGGGACTTGTAGTTTTGCAACAGCTGGAGGTGCACTAATTGCACCAGTTTCCCAGCTGTTTTATGGGTAGACCTGAGAAAAAAAAATGATTAAAATAAAATGTTACCCCTATAATGATTATTCTGCTGATGTGGAAGTTTAGATGGCTGAGATTTATTTTTTATTTTTTGATGCAGTGATTGATTTATCAGCCTTTCTTTTCTGGTCATGTGACTCTTTCACTTGAGGGAATTTTGATTTTCCCTGGGGGGGGGGGGGGGCATGCAAAATAACAAGAAATTGCATGCACAAAGTGCAGTACACGTGAACCTTTCATGGCAAATTGGGGGTGGTTTGCTTTTTGGCAGACTGCCCAATGGATGTGAAAAGTCATGGAGGGTCTGCTTTGGGCAAACCTTACACCAGAAATTGTAATTGGAAAAGCCAAATGTTTTGTACCTATTGGTTAGGGAAGGGGGTCTTCAAACTACGGCCCTCCGGTTGTTCAAGGAACTACAATTCCCATCATGTCTAGTAGGGGTGCAACGGATCAAAAAACTCACGGTTTGGATCGTTCCTCGGATCAGGAGTCACGGATCATTTTTCGGATCAGCAAAAAAAAAAAAATCTCCCCCACTGTAATATCCACATCTCCCCTCCCTCCCCCACTGTAATATCCACATCTCCCCCCCCCTCCCCCACTGTAATATCCACATCTCCCCCCCCCCCCACTGTAATATCCACATCTCCCTCCCCCCACTGTAATATCCACATCTCCCTCCCCCCACTGTAATATCCACATCTCCCCTCCCTCCCCCACTGTAATATCCACATCTCCCCTCCCTCCCCCACTGTAATATCCACATCCTCCCCCCCCCCCCCACTGTAATGGTGTCACTAGGGTTGAGCGCGGGCTCCTCCTCCTCTGTGGGTGTAAACGGAGAGGAGGGCCGCATAGCATTTCCTAATGCTATGGCCGCGACGGCAATCCGCGGATCGCATAGTGTGCCGATCCGAAAGGGGGGGGGGGATAGTTCCCCATTGCTGGTATTAGTGGGAGGAGGGTGCCCCATTGCTGGTATCAGTGGGGGGGGGGAAGTTCCCTATTGCTGGTATCAGTGGGGGGGGGATAGTTCCCCATTGCTGGTATCAGTGGGAGAAATGGTGCCCTGAGGGCCGGATAAAGGCAAGTAAAGGGCCGCAGTTTGGAGACCCCTGCTATAGATCATTGGTGCGGAACTACAAGTCCCATGAGGCATTGCATGGCTGACAGTTACAAGCATGGCTCCCAAAGGCATGATGGGACTTGTAGTTCCGCAACAGATGAAGGGCCGCCAGTTTGAGACCCCTGATCTATAGATCATGGGTGTCCCATCATGCCTCTGCCTTTGGGAGTCATGCTTGTTACTGTCAGTAACTGCAATGCCTCATGGGACTTGTAGTTTTGCAACAGCTGGAGGGCCACCAGTTTGAGCACCAATGATCTATAGATCACAGGTGTCGAACACAAGGCCCGAGAGCCGAATCCGGCCCTCCAGGCCATTTCATGTGGCCCTTGCACCTCTCCTGCAGCTGCAGGAGAGCTCCAGCCCTCCGCCAGACCCTTACTTTCTGCTTTCAAGCAATGCATCCAGCTTCTTCCCAGCAGCAGCATAAGGAAAGGGGGGTGCACTGTGATGTAAGGGAGAGTGGGGGACTCAACTTCTGATGGTGGGGTGGCTCCTAACATCTAATGTAAGGGGGGAGGGGGATGCGCTGGACATCTAATCTTACAGATACAACCGGCCCCTTTGAGAGCAATCCTAATGCTGATGTGGCCCACAATGAAATTGAATTGACACCCCTGCTATAGATGATGCGATTTGTCTACCCTGCAACCACAGGTTGCAGGAAAGAAAATCGCTCGATTCACCTATCAACACTGTGTTGTTAGAGGAATCCCTCCCACTGCGCTATTGTGTTCTACTGGCAGGGAGCTATCCATGCCGGCAGAACGCGATTACTGCTGGCGGCTATAAAAATCGCATGTAAAAATTCAGGCAATCGATTTGATCGACTTCAGTACAACCAGCCTGCCCATAGATGGATCGAATCCCAGCCAGTCCCTACTGAACCGGCCAAGATTCGATCCATCCGGCCAGCTTTAGACATCCCTCCCTAGGGCAGTGATGGAGAACCTTGGCTCTTCAGAAGTTTTGAAACTACATTTCCCATGATGCTTCACTGCACTGCAGGGTGCATGAGGATCATGGGAAATGTAGTTCCAAAACATCCGGGGTGCCGAGGTTCCCCATCACTGCCCTATGATGACCCTGGTAGGTTGGCGCAGGCCTGAGAACTCGGGTGCTTCACATCAGAGGTCCTGAGAGACGTAGGAACCCGGTGAGTGATTCTGTAATCCACGCTGGAGACCGTTTACAGCTCCTGACATAAATGTCCATCGCGGCCGGACTGAGTCCGGTACAACTTTCATTCTTCCAGTTTATAACATGAACAGGATTCACATTGTTTTAATGTGTGTTTTTTTTTATAGTATTTATTCAGTTGTGGTTATTTCAGCGTATACATTCTGTGTGTGTTTAGCATTAGTTTGATTCATGACTCCGCCCCCCTCCTCCGATGACTGACTGCACCCGGACCCCCGGACCGCTCTCTATGCATTTAGCATGCTTTTGATTTCTTTCAGACTTGACGTTGGTTGGAAACGTATTTTTTTATTCTGCAATATTGACTTTTTTTCCTGTAATGGTTAATGTGTGCTGGAATAAATTTTTGGTTTTTATAAAGATTTGTTTTATTGCATATTTGGGAGGGTGGGGGGATGGGGAGGGGTGTACGGTGTTTACCTTTTCCTAAAAAGGAGAACTTTATAATATTGAGCCCAATAAAACAAACATTCCCCAGCAAGCTGCTGCCTTTTACACACAATGCTCTGGCTCTCTGCCCCTCCCCTGGATCATACTGCTGCCTTATACACACAATGCTCCGGCTCTGCTCCTCCCCCCTTGATCACACTGCTGCCTTAAACACAATGCTCTGACTCTCTGCACCTCCCCCTGGATTGCACTTCTGCCTTATACACACACAATGCTCCGGCTCTCTGCAATCCCCCCCCCCACCCCCGGATCGCACTGCTGCCTTATATACACACACACACAATGCTCCGGTTCTCTGCCCCTCCCCCTGGATCATACTGCTGTCTTATACACACAATGCTCTGGCTCTCTGCCCCTCCCCCTGGATCACACTGCTGTCTTATACACACAATGCTCCGGCTCTCTGCTCCCCTCCCACTGGATCATACTGCTGCCTTATACACACAATGCTCTGGCTCTCTGCCCCTCCCTCTGAATCACACTGCTGCCTTATACACACAATGCTCCGGCTCCCTGGATCACACTGCTGTCTTATACACACAATGATCCGACTCTCTGCTCCCCTCCCACTGGATCACACTGCTGCCTTATTCACACAATGCTGTGGCTCTCTGCCCCCCACCGCTTGTATCGCACTACTGCCTTGTACACACAATGCTCCGGCTCTCTGTCCCCCTCCCCTGGATCACACTGCTGCCTTATTCACACAATGCTCTGGCTCTCTGCCCCTCCCCCTGGATCACACTGCTGCCTTATACACACAATGCTCCGGCTCCCTGGATCACACTGCTGCCTTATACACACAATGCTCTGGCTCTCTGCCCCTCCCCCTGGATCATACCACTGCCTTATACACACAATGCTCTGGCTCTCTGCCCCTCCCCCTGGATCACACTGCTGCCTTATACACACAATGCTCCGGCTCTCTGCTCCCCTCCACCTAGATCACACTGCTGCCTTATACACACAATGATCTGTCTCCGTCCCCCTCCCACTGGATCACACTAAGTTCAAAAAGGTTCATTAGCTACTTTTGGGGCGACATGCTTCACGCAATGCAGTTTGCCGCGATTGCAAATCGATTTATCGCACGACAATCGGGGTTGAACCGCACCTCGTCTTTAGATGCCATTCGAATAAATGGCATCTGAAATGTGCGTTGTGCGATTTGCAGTTCACACCTGGGTGTTTGGAAATCGCAGCTGTTCTGCCAGCAATTCAAAGCGCTCAGGTGTAACTGCAGCCTAAACCTATTTTTTATTATTTTTTAAGGGGTAGAAGAGAGGTTTGGGGTCTTCCTATAAAGAGGACCTGTCACGCTGTATTGTTATCGCAAGGGGTGTTTACATTCTTTGCGATGGTAATAAAAGTGAGATTTTTTTTTATTAAAGGGACAGTGTAAAAATAATAAAACATATATATTTTTTAAGCGCCCTCGTCCCGTGCTCGCGTGTTGTGGTGACCTCATACATATATCATGTCCACGTATGTAAACAGTGTTTGCACCACACGTGTGAAGTGTCGCTGTGAATCAGTCCGAGTGAGAGCAATAATTCTAGCATTAGACCTCCTCTGAAATTTCATCAGGTAACCTGTTAAGAGTAAAAAGTCTTGGCCCCGCCCTCTGAGGCTGCCCCCGCCTCTATTGGATCCTCTATTTTCACTGTATATCCTGTACAATAGAGTTCAGAGTCACAGACAGCCCCGCCCTCTCAGGCTGTCCCCGCCTCCGCTGTTGGATCCTTCATCATCACTGCACATGCAATGAATGGAGAGCTGCGTCTCGATCCCGCCCCCTCGGGATCTCCCTTCCCACCCCCTCTGTTGGCTCCTCCTTCATCACTGTACATACAATGGATAGAGATCAGAGTGACAACTCCGCCCCCTCAGGATCTCCCTGCCCACCCCTCTGTTGGCCCCTCCTTCATCACTGTACATACAATAGAGATCAGAGTGACAGCTCCGCCCCCTTAGGATCTCCCTGCCCACCCCTCTGTTGGCTCCTCCTTCATCACTGTACATACAATGAATAGAGAACAGAGTGACAGCCCCGCCCCCTTAGGATCTCCCTGCCCACCCCTCTGTTGGCTCCTCCTTCATCACTGTAACATACAATGAATAGAGAACAGAGTGACAGCCCTGCCCCCTTAGGATCTCCCTGCCCACCCCTCTGTTGGCTCCTCCTTCATCACTGTAACATACAATGAATAGAGATCAGAGTGACAGCCCCGCCCCCTTAGGATCTCCCTGCCCACCCCTCTGTTGGCTCCTCCTTCATCACTGTAACATACAATGAATAGAGATCAGAGTGACTGCCCCGCCCCCTTAGGATCTCCCTGCCCACCCCTCTGTTGGCTCCTCCTTCATCACTGTAACATACAATGAATAGAGAACAGAGTGACAGCCCCGCCCCCTTAGGATCTCCCTGCCCACCCCCTCTGTTGGCTCCTCCTTCATCACTGTAACATACAATGAATAGAGATCAGAGTGACAGCTCCGCCCCCTTAGGATCTCCCTGCCCACCCCTCTGTTGGCTCCTCCTTCAACACTGTAAATACAATGAATAGAGAACAGAGTGACAGCCCCGCCCCCTTAGGATCTCCCTGCCCACCCCTCTGTTGGCTCCTCCTTCATCACTGTACATCCAATGACTAGAGATCAGAGTGACAGCCCCGCCCCCCGGTGTTGGAGTGGACTTTGCCTCTACCAAGATGGCGGCGGGCGCTTCCTCTTCCTGTGCGCGTCCGAGCGTGTGATGTCAGCGGGAAACATGGCGGAGAGCAGGAGCGGGCCGTACAGCCCCCCCGAGACCGGAGCCCTGACTGGCACCGCCCGGATCCCCCGGATGGGGGTCTCTCTGCTCGGGGTGCTCTGCCTGCTGTGCCAGGTGTGTCCCTCCGGGGCCACAACACACTGGGTGGTGACAGAGGACGGCAAGATCCAGCAGCAGGTGAGGTGACACCTGACAGGGGGAGGGAATCCTGAGATTGGGGGACACGTGACAGGGGGAGGGAAGTCACTAGAGAAAGAAGGGGGACACCTGAGATAAAGTAGGGGCATCTGAAAGGAGGAGAGGGGGATACTTGAGGAAAAAGGGGGTGGGGGAGACACCTGAGAGGAGGGGGGGTGACACTGGAAAGAAGAGGGGGAGCACCTGAGAGAAGAGAGGGGGGGGACACCCTAAAGGATAGGGGGAACACAGGAAAGGGGGGACACCCGAGAGGAGAGGGGGGGACACCCGAAAGGGGGTGACATCTGAAAAGAAGGGGGGACACAGGTGGGGAAAGGGGGGAGACCTGAGAGGAAAGGGGGATACCCGAGAGGTGAGGGGGGGACACCCCTAAAGAAGGGGGGGTGACATCAGAAAGGAGAAGGGTGACACAGGAGAGGGGGGGGACACCTGAGGAGGAAAGGGGGGGTGACATCGGAAAGGAGAAGGGGGACACAGGAGAGGGGGGGGACACCTGAGGAGGAAAGGGGGGGGTGACATCGGAAAGGAGAAGGGGGACACAGGAGAGGGGGGGGACACCTGAGGAGGAAAGGGGGGGGTGACATCGGAAAGGATAAGGGGGACACCAGAGAGGAGAGGGGGGACACCACTAAAGGAGAGGGGGTGAAATCTGAAAGGAGAAGGGTGACACCTAAAAGGAGGGGGGACACATGAAAGGAGGGGGGACACATGAAAGGGGGGTGACATCTGAAAGGGGGGGGTGACATCAGAAAGGATAAGGGGGACACCTGAAAGGAAAGGGGGAACACCCGAAAAGAGGGGGGGGACATCTGAAAGGAGAAGGGGAACACATGAGAGGGGGGACACCCGAGAGGAAACGGGGGTGACATCTGAAAGGAGAAGCGGGACACCAGAGAGGAGAGGGGCGGGACCTGGAAGGGGGGTGACATCTGAAAGAAGGCGGACAGAGGAGAGGAGGGTGACACCCGAGAGGAGAGGGGGGTGACATCTGAAAGGAGAAGGGGGACACCCGAGAGGAGAGTTGGGGGGGGGGACACATGAGAGGAGAGTGGGGGGGGACACGAGAGGAGAGTGGGGGGCCATCTGAGAGAGGGGGGACATCAGAAAGAAGGGGGGACACCTGAAAGGGGGGTGAAATCTGAAAGGAGAAGGGCGACACCCAAGAGGGGAGGTCATCTGAGAAGAGAGAGAGAGATCACTTGAGTAGAAGTGGGGGACACCTGAAAGAAGGGGTGACACTTGAGGGAAAATAGGAGGGGTCACCTAAGAGGAAAAGGGGGGCACAGGAGAGGGAAAAGGGACACCTGAGAGGGGGGGGGTGTCACCTGAAAGAGGTGTAGCCTGATTGTGAAAAGAGGGGTCACTTCTTGAGTGGAGGGGGGGGGGAATAAGGTAATAATAATAATGGAGGGGTCTCCCGAGTAAAAAGAAGTGGGGGACACATGAGAGAGGTAAAGTAGGGACACCTGAGAGAGAAACGGAGGGTGGACACCAGAGAGAGGGGGTTTCACTTGGGAGGGAGGGGGACATTTGAGTGACACGGAGGGGGGCGGGCACCTGAGAGGAAGTAGGAACACCTGAGAGAGGGGGTCACTTGAAAGGGAAAAGGAGTTGGGGACACCTGGGAGGAGAAGGGGGGGGGGTTGGCTGAGAGGAGGAGGTCAGTAGATCTGAATTGGGTGTAGTGATAGTTGCTGATGTCCGGTTGGAGGGATTCTGAAGGACGCCTCCTATTGGGTGCTGGAGACTCTTGTTGTCAGACTCCTGAAGGGGGCGTGGGAAGGGCTGTCCAATCGCATGATTGGCTGTCGCATGATCCTGTCCCACCAGGAGCTTTCTATGACAGGTTGGCCACTGTGCGTATGTGGGGTTGTGTGGGTGTTAAAGGCGCCGTTTTTTTTTTGTCCCCCTATGTGTCTAGCTGGTGTTTTCTGTGTACCGTTTGAGGTCCTTTTTATTTTTAGGAGATGGCATTTATTCCCTTTGTGTCGTCCAATGGCGCAGATTTTAGAAAATCCCTAGTATTCCGAAGCACCAATTTTGGCGTTTTTTTTTTTTATTTTATTTATTTTTTTAATACTTTTTAAGTGCAGAGGAGAGATTTGGGGTATTTTAGATCCCTCCATAAAGAGTACCTGTCGCCGCCTATTGCGGTCACAGGGGATGTTTACACTCCTTGCGACAGGAATAAATGTGATCAGATTTTATTTTTTAAAGAGACAGTGTAAAAAAGTTTTTTTTTTTTAAAGTGCCGCCCGTGCTCACGCACCAAAGAAAACGCATACGTAAACGCTGTTCAAATCGCACATGTGCGGTATCGTCAGAGCGAGAGCAATAATTCTAGCCCTATACCTCCTCTGTAACTCTTAAAAAAATTTAAACATCGCCTATGGAGATTATTAAGTACCGTAATTTGTCACCATTCCACAAATGCGTGCAGTTTTAAAGCGTAACGTGTTGGGTATCTATTTACTCGGCGTAACTTCATCTTTCACAATATGCTTTAAAAAAAAAAGGGCTAACTTTACTGATTTCTTATTTTTTTTTTTAATAAAAAAAATATATATTTTTTTTTAATAAAAAAAAAAAAAAAAATTTTAATAAAAAAAAATATATATTTTTTTAAATAAAAAAAAATAATATTTTTTTTAAATAAAAAAAAAATATATATTTTTTAAAATAAAAAAACAGCCCCCCCCAAAAAAAAGCGTTTGAAAGACCGCTGCGCAAATTCAGTGTGATATAAAACGACCGCCATTTTTATTCTCCAGAGTCTTTGGTAAAAAATGATATCTATTATTTAAAGTTTATTATTACCGTATATACTCGAGTATAAGCCGAGTTTTTCAGCGCTTTTTTTTTTTTTTGTGCTGAAAATGCCCCCCTCGGCTTATACCCGAGTCACCTTTTTGCTCCTGATCTTCTGGAATTTGGGGACCCGGTACCGGCCGGCCATAGGTCTCCCGGACCCCCAAACTTGGCACACATGTAGCCCCACTCTTCCTCTACAAGTGTGCAAAGTTTGATGTCTGGGGGACCTACGGCCGGGAAACACAGAGTTTTCAAAGCTGGGCACCCCTTCCATAGACTCCCATGTTAAATGGTAATTTCTCCGGTGAATTTGGGGACTGGGTACCGGCCGGTCGTAAGTCCCCTGGATCCGGAACTTGGCACACATGTAGCCCCATTTCTCCTCTACAAGTGTGCAAAGTTTGTTGTCTGGGGAACCTTCGGCTGGGGAGCACCGATTTTTCAAAGCCGGTCACCCCTTCCATAGACTCCCTCCCGTGTTAAACGTCAGTCTAGTCATGGGCACAGTGAGGCATGCACATGGACACCCTAGGCTTATACTCGAGTCAATACGTTTTCACAGTTTTTTTTTTTTTTTTTGTGGTAAAATTAGGTGCCTCGGCTTATACTCGAGTATATATTGTATATTATATTATTATTTATTTTTATTAAATGATTTATTATTTATTAATTAATAATAATATTATAAATATTAAAGCGGTGGTTCCCCCTTAAAAACAACTTTTTTTTATTCCACTGCCCCCCCACATTCCATCACGATTAAGGCACATATTTTTTTTTTCCTGCTGTACATACCTTACTACAGCATCTTCACCCGTGCATCCGGGTTGCGAGTCCCGCGGGAGTGGGCGTTCCTCACATGCTGTTGATTGACGTTTTGCCCAAAAACGAGCTCTCCCCCCGTCGCGTAAGCCGCGTCACGATTGGCGAAAGGAGCCGAACGGCGATGCGCATGCGCAGTATAGCGCCGACTCGCCTCCTTTCGCCAACCGTGACGCGGCTTACGCGACGGGGGGAGAGCTCGTTTTTGGGCAAAACGTCAATCAACAGCATGTGAGGAACGCCCACTCCCGCGGGACTCGCAACCCGGATGCACGGGTGAATATGCTGTACTAAGGTATGTACAGCAGGAAAAAAAAAATATGTGCCTTAATCGTGATGGAATGTGGGGGGGCAGTGGAATAAAAAAAAGTTGTTTTTAAGGGGGAACCACCGCTTTAATATAATAATAATAAATTAATATATATCATATTATTATTTTTTAGAATGTATGAGGGTTCTAAGTAATTACTGATTTTTGTGTAATAATAATAAATAATAATATATTAATTAAATATTAATATAATAATAAATTAATATATATTATTATTATTATTATTATTATTATTTTTTAAAATGTATGAGGGTTCTAAGCAATTACTGATTTTTGTGTCAAAAAAAGTTTAGTCCAGAAGTGTTTAAATAAATGATCTAGCTATAGGTATTTCTACATAGTTGCACTGTTCCAGTTTGGACCATTGTAACTATAGAAATCTTCTTTTTTTCTTTTTTTGTAAATATTTTCTTGATCCCGGTCTGAAGGTCAGATTTTTCCAGGATTGGTTCACAAATGTTTGCTTTGAGTAAATATGTGTCAATTTGGTTCCCTGTATCTTACCAGCTTCTATGTTGTATCTCTGAGGTAGATTGTGATGTACAATCGATCGTTGTGACATGGGGGGGCGGCGGCGGTTCGCTCTCGTGGTCGATGCTTTTTATGCAGTGAATCTCACAGCGGAAAGGAAATATATTTGCTGGCCTGTTGGCCATCTTTTATTAAAATGGCAGAAGGCAAAATAACAGTCCAACTGGTCCTCCGGCTTCAGCAGAATACAAACACTGGAAAATGCCAAACCACCTGGCTCATAAGCTCACTCAGCTTTATCTGCAGTACCACACTGCACCTCGTGCTGGTCTCTGACTGTGTTGTCCATCTCTCCGGCGTACTTGGCTCTCTGGCCTTTAGTCGCACCATTCTGCTGCACAGCCCGCCACCTGATTGGGTTCTCTGAACACCCCAATAGGAGCCGTGGAACGAGACCTCCCGTCTTCTGGCTGAGGCACCTCTAACCACTCGGTGAGACCCTCCATCTCTTCTCTTCTGGCACCTCTGTCTCCTTGGTGAGAACCCTCTGTCTCTTGGCTTCTGGCACCTCTGAACCCTCTGTGAGACCCTTCATCTCTTGGCTTCTGGCACCTCTGAACCCTCTGTGAGACCCTTCATCTCTTGGCTTCTGGCACCTCTGACTCCTCGGTGAGACCCTCCATCTCTTGGCTTCTGGCACCTCTGACTCCTCGGTGAGACCCTCCATCTCTTGGCTTCTGGCACCTCTGTCTCCTCGGTGAGACCCTCCATCTCTTGGCTTCTGGCACCTCTGACTCCTCGGTGATACCCTCCGTCTCTTGGCTTCTGGCACTTCTGAACCATATGTGAGACCCTCCATCTCTTGGCTTCTGGCACCTCTGACTCCTCGGTGATACCCTCCGTCTCTTGGCTTCTGGCTTGGGTGCCTCTGAACCATATGTGAGACCCCCCATCTCTTGGCTTCTGGCACCTCTGACTCCTCGGTGATACCCTTCATCTCTTGGCTTCTGGCTGGGGCGCCTCTGAACCATATGTGAGACCCTCCATCTCTTGGCTTCTAGCTGGGGCACCTAACCACTCGGTGAGACCCTCCATCTCTTGGCTTCTGGCTCCTCGGTGATACCCTTCATCTCTTGGCTTCTGGCACCTCTGAACCATATGTGAGACCCTCCATCTCTTGGCTTCTGGCACCTCTGACTCCTCGGTGAGACCCTCCATCTCTTGGCTTCTGGCACCTCTGTCTCCTCGGTGATACCCTCCATCTCTTGGCTTCTGGCACCTCTGTCTCCTTGGTGAGACCCTCCGTCTCTTGGCTTCTGGCACTTCTGAACCATATGTGAGACCCTCCATCTCTTGGCTTCTGGCACCTCTGACTCCTCGGTGATACCCTCCGTCTCTTGGCTTCTGGCTTGGGTGCCTCTGAACCATATGTGAGACCCCCCATCTCTTGGCTTCTGGCACCTCTGACTCCTCGGTGATACCCTTCATCTCTTGGCTTCTGGCTGGGGCGCCTCTGAACCATATGTGAGACCCTCCATCTCTTGGCTTCTAGCTGGGGCACCTAACCACTCGGTGAGACCCTCCATCTCTTGGCTTCTGGCTCCTCGGTGATACCCTTCATCTCTTGGCTTCTGGCACCTCTGAACCATATGTGAGACCCTCCATCTCTTGGCTTCTGGCACCTCTGACTCCTCGGTGAGACCCTCCATCTCTTGGCTTCTGGCACCTCTGTCTCCTCGGTGATACCCTCCATCTCTTGGCTTCTGGCACCTCTGTCTCCTTGGTGAGACCCTCCGTCTCTTGGCTTCTGGCACTTCTGAACCATATGTGAGACCCTCCATCTCTTGGCTTCTGGCACCTCTGACTCCTCGGTGATACCCTCCGTCTCTTGGCTTCTGGCTTGGGTGCCTCTGAACCATATGTGAGACCCCCCATCTCTTGGCTTCTGGCACCTCTGACTCCTCGGTGATACCCTTCATCTCTTGGCTTCTGGCTGGGGCGCCTCTGAACCATATGTGAGACCCTCCATCTCTTGGCTTCTAGCTGGGGCACCTAACCACTCGGTGAGACCCTCCATCTCTTGGCTTCTGGCTCCTCGGTGATACCCTTCATCTCTTGGCTTCTGGCACCTCTGAACCATATGTGAGACCCTCCATCTCTTGGCTTCTGGCACCTCTGACTCCTTGGTGAGACCCTCTGTCAACATACCGGAAGCAAGATCTTATGCTATACTCAATTGAAAAGGGAGATGAGAGAGGGAAAAAAAAATCTGTAGATCAAGATGACCTAGAACCCGGGCATCGCCCGGCTGTCTGTAAACCTGTAGAACGTGTGCAATTTACAACAACAGAGGGAAAAAAAACCCCTAAAGGTTAGCATCCTCTAGAAAGAGTACAAAGAGATAACAGCCAGAGAAGAGACCGTGAAGAGTTGGAGAAGGAAAGTGGAGTAGAGCGAGAAAGAATGGAAGGTGAAATGGGGGAGAAAGAAGAAAAAAAAGAGGGGGTAGAAGGTCCACGGGGTGTGTGCGCGAGAGGAGACCTACATTGACAGTAATGCAGTGTCAAACCTAGAAGGGTGGTAGTATGTGATCCAAGGCTGCCAAACCCTGAGAAATTTGTCGTGCGTATCAGAAAGAACTGCCATTAGTTTCTTATTAACCATGACATCGTTCAGGCGGTGTTTGACTACCTCAAAGCTAAGTGTGAAGGTTTTCCATGCTCTCGCAATCGTCAGCCGAGCTGCAGTAAAGAGATGCTGGGCCAGTTGCCTCTCTGGACGCAGTAATTCCACGATGGGTTTACCAAGGAGTGCTACATAAGGGTCCCTTTTAATGTTAATCTGAAATAGATTACGAAGGAGAGTGTATACCCTAATCCACAGTCTGCACGCCCGCGCGCAGGACCACCAAATATGCGCCATGGAGCCCTCCTGGGAGCACCCCCTAAAACAGAGCTAGGAATAATTTGGAATGAAGCGAGCCAACCTCGCCGGCGTGTAGTACCACCTGTACAATACTTTGTAGGCGTTTTCCAAAATCAACACATTACGTGAGCTCTTGGACAAGGTTAGTGTCATCACCCGCCAGTCCTCAGGGTCTAGCCGCTTCCCCAACTCCTTCTCCCACTGGAGGTGGTAAGGCCTCAGTGGGGGTCTCTTTGAGGATATCACAGCCGAATATATCGGCGATATTACGCCCGGTGAGTGGGGTCTGGCTCTACAAAGGCCCTCAAAGGGGGTCAGAGTATAGGCTGAAACTTAATAAGGCTCAGAAGAAGGCGCTTTGCCGGCAGTATTAACCCTTTTTCGGCTGCTAGCGGGGGTTAAAAGCGCACCGCTAGCGGCCGAATATCGCAGTAAATACAATGGTATATCGGCGCTAAAAATTGCGCCGCTATAACGCCACCGCACCTCCACTGCCCCGTGTGAAAGGGGCATTCGTGTCTGTGTATAATTAGTCAATGAGTTTGTTGGCT
The DNA here is from genome assembly GCF_905171775.1 of Rana temporaria. Taxonomy (NCBI): domain Eukaryota; kingdom Metazoa; phylum Chordata; class Amphibia; order Anura; family Ranidae; genus Rana; species Rana temporaria. The sequence continues at coordinate 10,600,187 of NC_053499.1, forward strand.
CTTGCATGGATGCACTGAGCATGCTAGACACTGAGCCATGAGGAGGTTAAAAAAAAAACCTTCAAAAGACCTGCGTAACAAGGTAATGAAACTTTACAAAGATGGAAAAGGGTCTAAAAAGATATCCAAAGCCTTGAATATGCCAGTCAGTATGTAATGGTTCAGCGCTGCAATCGAGCTCAAGCTGAATATCTGCTGCTGCTTCTAATTGTAAAGTGTGGAGATGAGTGCATGTCGGAAGCAATCGCACTGGGCGTCTGTTCAGTTCATCCACTTCCTTATCTCTGGTTTATTGCAAGCCAGTGCTCAGCTCTTTACACACAGAACAATAGAGTATATGTCACTACTATGCAAATGTGATGGTCCTAAAAGACACATCTTGGCTGAAATACGAAGAAGAATGTAGAAACTTGATGTCCGAAGTTTGGTTGTGCTCATCCTCTGTATTTCCTTTATACCTCCCAGTGCGTGGGCAGCAGGGGGTAGGTGCCAACTTTCAGCTACATTCTTGTCTCGATGGGAGGGAGTGCTACTAGTGGCCGTTTTGATTAAGGAAGTCCATAAAAGCAGTTTAAATATACAAAGTAAAATATAGACTTTATAGTATAGAAAACGGGCATTCTTATGACTATCACATTTCTTCACAAGTACTGTTCAATCACTTATTAAGAAGTGGAAAATTTGGGGTTCTTTTGGTGCCAAGGCCAAATCCCTAACCCGTTTTTATTTATTTTGTCTTTTTTTTAGGGTTGTACCGATACTAGTATCAGTACGGGGACAGATACTGAGCATTTGCGCAAGTACTTGTACTCGCGCAAATGCTCCCGATGCTTCACCCGATACTTTTTTTGGGGAGTGACGAGCGGGCATAGAGGGGGGGCAGAGAGCGGGCAGAGAGCAGGACAGCTTTCATTTCAATAGCTGTGTGTTCCCCGCCGCACATCGTCATATATAGCCCCTTGTCCGGGCACTTTGATAGACAGATCATCCGTCCCAGGATTGGACGGGTGATCTGTCTATCAAAGTGCCCGGAAAGGGAGGGCCTATATATGACGACGCGCGGCGGAGAACGCACAGCTATTGAAATGAAAGCTGTTCTGTTCCCCGCGCCATGGATCAACTAGACGGCGGTGGCGGGGGGCTTTCTCTTTGCCTACACAGGTAGGCCACTGGGGACCAACACTAGGCTGCATTTGGGGACACAAGGCTAATCGGTATCGGCGAGTACATGAAAAAAAGTATCGGTACTTGTACTCGGTCCTAAAAAAGTGGTATCGGGACAACCCTTCTTTATTTCTTTCTTTTCTTTCTTTTCTTTCTTTCTGGTGATCAAATACCACCAAAACCTCTATCTGTGCCATTCAAAGTGGGACAGCGCTGAAAGCTGAGAATTGGCCTAGGCAGGAAGAGGGTGAAAATGCCTGGTAGACAAGTGGCGAACGTGGTGCAGTGCTGAAAAAATGGCTGGTCATGAAGGGGGGTAAAACCTTCCGAGGCTGACGTGGTTGATGACATCGCCCTAATAAGGTCTTGTTTTGCAGGTGGATTCACCAATGAACTTGAAGCATCCTCACGATTTGGTGATTTTGATGAGACAGGAGACCACAGTTGGCTACCTCAAGGAGCTAGAGGTGATTATACGCCCGTTTGATGCCATCTCTTGTTTGTATGTCTTTGGATTACAGATCTTGTTACTTTTACCTCCTCGTTGTTTTCCTGTCACAGAAACACTTAGTTGCTCAGAAGATTCATATAGAGGAGAATGAAGATCGGGACACGGGGTTGGAGCAGAGACACTACAAGGATGACCCTGATTGTGTTTTAGCCAAAGTGCCTCTGGGTGACATGGACTTATATGATGGGACTTATATGCCACTGGAGGACAAAAATATCAGGTAATTTTTATTTTTTTATGTCTCTGCCCGTCATTGCTGGCAGCCTGTGCATTCATGTTGAGTATGAAATTGATTTACAAGTTTAAATAGTGTGAACTAGGCTTAATCCTAGTTTGGGTACAGGGCAAGGCCTTGGGGACACAAGGATACGTTGGATAACTAGCATGGTTAGCGCCACAGCGTATCTGTTCATAAATTCCAAGTCATCACTAAGGCTTGCCATAGACCAGTGATGGCCAACCTTGGCACTCCTGATGTTTTGGAAGTGACAGTACTGATAAAATAGTCATTTTAAGGGGGGATTGTGGTGGATGATTCTAAAATTCCTATTTTCAAATTAGGCTAATTCTTTTTATTATTAGTATCACTGACATGTGTACTAGAGCATCATGGGAAATGTAGTTCCAAAACTTCTGGGGTGCCAAGGTTCTCCATCACTGCCATCGGTTTAAATCATGTATGAGCAGGCCGATTGTACCCAAGTTGATTAACCACTTGCCGATAATATACGTAGACACAATGGCACGGCAGGGGAAATGGGCGTACAGGTACATCCCCTTTAAGGCTGCATTCACATCTAGGCGTTTTTACGCCTGTAGCGCTACGCCGCTGCCGCCAGAGGGCTGAAAACAGATGTCCCTCTATGGAGATGGTTCACATCTCCACGCCGAACGCCTGTCGCGTGAAAAAAGGTCCCGGACCTTTTTTTCAGGCGTCTTCGAGCGTTCGGCTAGTAGATGGGAATCATCTTGGGGCACATCTAGGCGGACAATACCGGCGTTTTGTCGCCGCAAATCGCGGTACAAAACGCCGCTATTTTTACCGCGATTTGCGGCCACAAAACGCCGCGATTTCGTCCGCCTAGATGTGAATGCAGCCTAAGAGACGGCATTGCGAGCACGCTTCGTGAGTCCGACCACGGGGATACCCGCAATCGTCTCACAGAGAGGAAGAACGGGGAAATGCAAGGCATTTCTGGAGCGGTGATCAGTGTCATGTCACATGTAGCGCCCCCCCCCCAGTTAGAACACATCCCTAAGACACACTTAACCCCTTCAGAGTCCCCTACTGGTTAACCCCTTCCCTGCCAGTGTCATTTTTACAGTAATCGGTGCAATACTAATGATCGCTGTATAAATGACAATGGTCCCAAAATGGCGTCAAGTGTCCGCTGTGTCCACCATAATGTCGCAGTCACGATAAAAATCGCTGATCGCCGCCATTACTAGTGTAAAAAAAAAAAGTATTAATAAAAATGACATAACTATCCCCTATTTTGTAGACGCTATAACTTTTGCGCAAACCAATCAATATACGCTTATTGTGGATTTATTTATTTATTGGGGGGGGGGGGATAATTATAGCAAAAAAAATTGCTTTTTTTTTTTTTTTTTTTTTTAATTGTCGCTCCTATTTTTGTTTTTAGCGCAAAAAATTAAAACCGCAGAGGTGATCAAATACCACCAAAATAAAGCTCTATTTGTGGGGGTGGGGGGGAAAGGATGTAAATTTTGTTTGGGAGCCACGTTGCACGACCACGCAATAGTTGGTTAAAGCAACGCAGTGCCGAATCGCAAAAAGTGACCTGGTCTTTGGCCAGCCAAATGGTCCGGGGCTGAAGTGGGTGGTAATGTCCTCCTGTGGTAGCTCCAGCATCAATCGCCATGTAGGAGAGGGTGTGCTTAGCTTAGAAGACTCCTGAATTTCCTATGACATTATTTGGCTCGGTCTGGAAACCAAGAAGTAACTGAAGATGTGAAAAACAAGAAAATAAAATATACCTTCTTGTCTATTTACTAATGCTAGCAGCATGGGGATTAAAATATGTTGATTGAGTTAAGTTCCGCTTTAAAATTTGATACACGATACCATTTTATCTTATTGGTTGTCGGCAAAATGATTTTCTGTATAGATATCCTGAGAATTTATGAGAACTGATAATAATCACTTTGTGTTTTTTATTTGCAGCCCAGAAGATTATGTGGATGTACATAGTCATTTACCTCCCGATCTGGATCAACCAGATTGCACCAGTATCACAGAGCTTCCATTCAGCATCCACGCCTTTCAGCACCTGAGGGTATGCACATTTGTTGTAGATCTCTCCTGAACGTCTGACGAAACGTGTAGATCGTTCCTGAACGTCTGACGAAACGTGTAGATCGTTCCTGAACGTCTGACGAAACGTGTAGATCGTTCCTAAACGTCTGACGAAACGTGTAGATCGTTCCTAAACGTCTGACGAAACGTGTAGATCGTTCCTAAACGTCTGACGAAACGTGTAGATCGTTCCTAAACGTCTGACGAAACGTGTAGATCGTTCCTAAACGTCTGACGAAACGTGTAGATCGTTCCTAAACGTCTGACGAAACGTGTAGATCGTTCCTAAACGTCTGACGAAACGTGTAGATCGTTCCTAAACGTCTGACGAAACGTGTAGATCGTTCCTAAACGTCTGACGAAACGTGTAGATCGTTCCTAAACGTCTGACGAAACGTGTAGATCGTTCCTAAACGTCTGACGAAACGTGCACATCTTATTTGTGGTTCAAATAATCATTAAAAGAGTAGTATGGGGTTTAAATAAAGGGGGGAGGGACACTTTATACTCTCCTCGGTAGATGCAGCATTGATCCAATGCACCTGTCCCCTGCCAGCTCTGCTGTGAGAACTGAGCGATCAAAGACAGCTGATCAGTCAGTGCTCCCCTCCTAGCAGTGACTGTCAGTCTTTGGCCCTCTGCTCTGCCCCTCCAGCGGTCATTAAAGAATCGGGCTGTAGAGGGAACGGGAGGGGCTGACCCAACCTCTCTGCAGCTCGATGGAGGCGGAGTCTGCTTCCGGTTCAGACACCTTTTGTGGCTCCTGACATGAATCCCTTCACACTGACCATACGTAAATATGCGGCCCCACTAGACTAGGCTTTTTTTTCCCCATAGAGCCACATAGTTGCGTATCTCCCTTTATGTGCTGGAAGCACGCCAGCACAGTATATACCACCTGTAGTTGTCACGATATGTAGAGTTTCAACCACTTAAGGACCGCTTCCTGCAGATATACGTCGGCAGAATGGCAAGGCTGGGCACAGGCATGTACAGGTACGTACTCTTTAAGTGCCCGGTCGCGCGCCCACGACGTGGTCCGAAGCTCCGCGGGACCCGATCGCCGCTGGAGTCCCGCGATCGGTCCCCGGAGCTGAAGAACGGGGAGAGCCGCGTGTAAACACACCTTCCCCGTTCTTCACTGTGGCGCTGTCATTGATCGTGTGTTCCCTGCTATAGGGAAACGCGATCAATGACGTCACATGTCCAGCCCCGCCCCCCCTACAGTTAGAAACACAGATGAGGTCACACTTAACCCCTTCAGCGCCCCCTTGTGGTTAACTCCCAAACTGCAATTGTCATTTTTACAATAAACAATGCATTTTTTGCTGTGAAAATTACAATGGTCCCAAAAATGTGTCAAAATTGTCCGATATGTCCGCCATAATGTCAGTCACGAAACAAAATCGCTGATCGCCGCCATTAGTAGTAAAAAAAATTTTTTTTTATAAAAATGCAATAAAACTATCCCCTATTTTGTAAACGCTATACATTTTGCGCAAACCAATCGATAAGCGCTTATTGCCATTTTTTTTTTTTTTTTTACCAAAAATATGTAGAAGAATACGTATCGGCCTAAACTGAGGACATTTTTTTTAATATATATTTTTGGGGGATATTTATTATAGCAAAAAGTAAAAAATATTGATTTTTTTTTTTTTTTCAAAATTGTCGCTCTATTTTTGTTTATAGCGCAAAAAATAAAAACCGCAGAGGTGATCAAATACCACCAAAAGAAAGTTCTATTTGTGGGGGAAAAAAGGACGCCAATTTTGTTTGGGAGCCACGTCGCACGACCGCGCAATTGTCAGTTAAAGCGATGCAGTGCCGAATCGCAAAAACGATTAAGACACTTAAGGTCCGGGTCTTAAGTGGTTAATAACGCATGTCAAATTTGCAAAATTGTGCTTGGGCGTTTAGATTAGTTTTAGCCTTGGGCGTGAAGGGGTTAAAGTTTGGATCTTTCCAGAGCCTGGAACAGCTGAAAATGGAACACAGGAGTGCAGAATGACGTGCACCCCTGTGATCCGTAGAGTAAAGGCCAGAACGGCTTTGGCAATCTTTCTCTTTTTAATGACACCCCAAATGCTGTTGGATGCATTTTGGGGCAAACCCCCGTTCTGAAAAAAACACGCTCCACGCCCAAAAGAAAGGTTCTAGAGCAGTGACGGTGAACCTTGGCACCCCAGATGTTTTGGAACTACATTTCCCATGATGCCCAACTACACTGCACAGTGCATGAGCATCATGGGAAATGTAGTTCCAAGACATCTTCTGGGGCGACGAGGTTCTCCATCGCTGTTCTAGAGCCTTTTGGGTGCGTGTAGCGTGTTCCAAGCCTATTTGCAGTAAAAAAAAAGTAAGTTTCCGCTTTGCAAAGTGTGAATGGGTCTTGAGATGCCAGGGCCGATCCTAGGCAGGGTGCGTGGGGTGCTCCGCACCCAGGCGTCGCAGAGGTGGGGGCGCCGAAGCTCCAAAGTGCTCCCCTCCCTCCTCCTTGTCTGTGTCCATGGGTGGAGCGCATGTAGCGGGTTCTGATTACTAGGCTCCACTAACAATCATACCTTGTACTCCCAGAAATGCTCTCCGAGTGCCACCCTCCTAGTAACCAAAGATGCCACGTATGCCCCGCCCCCCCTGTAATGTGCTTCTGCTCCCAGCGCGCCTGAGCTACGGGGGGTTGTGGTGGTGGTGTTGGGTGGTGGTGGTGGTGTTGGGTGGTGGTGGTGGTTGTTGGGTGGTTGTTGGGTGGTTGGTGGTTGTTGGTTGGTGGTGGTGGTTGTTGGTTGGTGGTGGTGGTGGTTGTTGGTTGGTGGTGGTGATTGTTGGTTGGTGGTGGTGGTGGTTGTTGTTGTTGGGGGCGGTGGTTGGTTGGTTGGTTGTGGTTGTCGTTTGTTATATGGACGTCTCATTAATCCATGCTGACTCTTTTTAGGGCATTCAAGAAAGGAAGAACCTTTCATCGCCTTTACTACCTAAAGAGGATCCTATATTGAGTTCTCTCTCCCAGAAGTTGGGAAGAAATGTGGACGATGTCGGTCATAGAATATATGAAGCACTTGTGAAGGTAAGGCTGCACTTTGCTTGCTTATCCATAGAAAAGAATAGGCGGCCGGACGTGTACACAAAGTTACTGAACAAGATGTGGAACTACAATGTGTAGGCCGGCCTTTCTCAAAGTGTTTTTTTTTTTTTTTTTTTTTTTTTACACCTGGAGGAGACCTTGACATGTTATTTTCAGGTCTTTGGTAACCTTTCATTAAATTATATTTACAGCTTGCAGTACGTAATGTGATTAAATTGTGGAACATTGTAAAAATGAAACAAATGTTGCATCCTTCTGCTCTGTTAAACTAGATTTTTTTATTTATTTTTTTATGTGTAGCAACCTTGAAATTAAGCAGTAAACCCAAAAGCAAACCTGTATTATACTGTAGGTAATGGGTGTGCCTGGGCACACCCTAATCACCCAGTGCAGTGCCGACTCCCCCTGCTTCCTGATAAAGATATTTGCCAGCACACCATGGAACGACATAAATGGCGTCCAAACGGATAATTTATTGCATGATCACAACATGAGGAGAGTGCAACGTTTCGGAGATGCACAGGACCCCTTAGTCAGGCACTTTCACCCCTTAAAGCGGGGGTTCACCCAAAAAGAAACAAATTAATTGCATCTAGCAGATACAGCATATTAAGGACAATATATTTCGGCATTTTTTTTTTTTTTTCTTGGTACATACCTTTATATCCTGATGTTGTCCAGGGCTTCCGGGTTCCGATGACTGCGGGACTGGGCATTCCTATCCTTCCGTACGATGATTGACGTCTTGTGAAACAGGTGACCTGTCGCACAACGCTCGTCACCAGGCGTCGGGAAAGAGCCGAGCTGCGAGTCGGCACTATACGGCGCCTGCGCAGTCAGCTCAACATGGCGGGCGCAGGCGCCGTATAGTGCCGACTCTTAGCTCGGGTATTTTCGGAAATCTGGTGACGCGCGTTGTGCGACAGGTCACCTGTTTCACAAGCCGTCAATCTTCGAACGGAAGGATAGGAACGCCCAGTCCCGCAGTCATCGGAACCCTAAGGCTGGGATAGCAACGCCCAGTCCCGGAGTCATCAGAACGCGGAAGCCCTGGACAAAATCCGGATATAAAGGTAAGTACAGAGCAAAAAAAAAAAAAAAACCTGCCGAAATGAAATGTACTTACTATTGTACTTTTTAATGTAAAAAAATCGTTTTTAGGGTGAACCTCCACTTTAAGAAGATGATTGCAACGGGTCAGAAATCCATGCTACTTTTTGGAATCCAAGAAGGGTTCCTTTCGTAAGCAGAATAGGAACTGGACACCAAAGAGCTCCAGTTCTGAAAGCAAGGCCTCTTCACAATGAAGGGCAACCCCTACTTGTGCAGAAAGGGCACATCTATTGGCCTTCAGGGTTGTCTGGATCAGGCAGTCAGACTGGGTTACAATCAGGAGTTCTTCTGCTTTTCACCTCTGTGCATTTATGCCTTTTAGGTTATCTACAGAGCCATAAAAAAATTGGTAATTTTCTTTGCAGCTCTGAAAAGGCTGCTGTCCAGGGGTCTACACACCTGTGCCAGATATGAAGGAGAGGGACTTCCTGGTGTCAGTGGCTGGGGACTTCCTGGTGTCAGTGGCTGGGGACTTCCTGGTGTCAGTGGCTGGGGACTTCCTGGTGTCAGTGGCTGGGGACTTCCTGGTGTCAGTGGCTGGGGACTTCCTGGTGTCAGTGGCTGGGGACTTCCTGATGTCAGTGGCTATCAGGAATGACTACTACATATCTCCATCCACCTCGCCGGTGGCTTCTGGTGTTCTCAGTAGGTGATCGCCACTTCTAGTTTGTGTCGTTTCCTGGGCTATTCAGCAGCAGCCTTCAGTTCAAGTTTTGAAAGCCTGCTACCTTGTCTTCTCTTAAAGTGTAAGTAAACCCCCCTATTGTTTTCAGCCAAGGAAGCTGCCATCTTTGCCTCTATTTAATCTACAACTGCCATGATGCTGCACATGTGATCAGTGATGACACCAGCCATTGGATGGTTTGACAGTTTGGTTGAGAGCACAACCAATGGGAGTGTTACCTTTCCGGAATGTGCCAGAAATGAAACAGTTTTTTGAAACTGGTAAATGGATGGGTTTACTTCTACTTTAATAAGAAAAAATATACTGCGCTCGTTTGAAAATCAAAAGTGGAAAAAGCTGCAACCAAAAAGTGTTATACTACACCAAACAATTTGTAAACAGAGAGAAAAGTCGCACTAATATAGCATAATTGGTGCTTTGTGCTGAAAACAGCAGACCCCAAGAAAAGGCAACAAATGATAATAACTTAAAAGTGAATATACTGGTCAGTAATTATATCAAAGGTGATACATTTATATAAAAAATACATGAACAATGAACAGTGGCAAATGATTCGTCATCCAATGTAGAGTCCACCATAAAGGAAAGAAAGTTCATAATAAATAGTTTCCCAAGTGAAAAGGTCAACAAAGCATCCCTGGAAAAAGGTGATGAGAAAGGCACTTCCACCAAGATCACACACTGCCTCTTACCGAATTTGAATGATCTCTAAATTATAGGAGATCGGATACAGCATGAAACGATGATATCTTAGAGAGGATTATCCAGCTCGAGATGATCAGAAGGTGGATGGTCTCAATCGATATGCCATATTGATACAAAAAAGTCACTGGCGCTCAATGGGAAATAACTAATATCCCATGAAATACTTGAAACCCTCGTATGGGCTGAGAACAGTCCGTGCTGCAGAGATCCGGATACCCTGAAGTACCACAAATACACAAATACACCAAAAAGGAAAACTCTGCGCTCCTGAAAGTTCACCAATTATAAATCCACTTAATGTTTGTGAAGAAAAAAACATACATTAACACTTTAATTTTCGGAAGATCCAGTCCTTTATATGGTTAAAAAAGGGAAAGTTTCCACAATGTACACAATATAATAAAAAAAAGTATAAAAAAAAACTTTCCAAATGTCTGCATCAGACCAGCACCCTCTTCAGACTTCAAATGGTTAAAGCTTGCGGTTTTAGTTTGTGGGCTGTCTAGCAAGACATCATTAGTGCAAATGGTGAGCACAGTACATTACCCAGCCAGATGTAAACATCGATCGAATGTCCTTCTCCTGGCTGATGTAACAATGTCCGGGATACTAGGCTCTCTCCTATGCGGGTCTGGAAGCTTCACAGACCCGATAAATGTGACTGCTGGAGACACAGGGTGGATCAGCCTATCAGAAAGGACGCTCTCCCTGGGTGAACATGCAAGCGTCCCACGTCTGAGACACTGTTTCAGTAAACCAGCTGTACTGCAGGGAGAAGTTTAGGCGCCCTCCAGTGGGCAAAAAGCAGTGTGCGCTTGTTGAAAAATCAACAGCGTTGCATGGCGATTAAAAAAATCGGATATAAAAGTTCTTATGCATGAATAGGATCTTCCATCATAAAAGGGGGATATTAAGAGGGGTCCTAGACGACGCGTTTCGCCCTTACAAGAGCTTTGTCACAGTGCACCCCCCCCCCCCTTGTCTGAATTTCTCACTTCCTGTTTCTCCTCAGTAAGCTTGCTCCCATCGTCCGAGCCATTTTGTCTGGGGGTTAGTCAGCGTGCTCGCCCCCTCCCTTCTGACTACATCCCTGCGGGGAGACGCTGTGAACGAAGCCTGGAACGGAGCTTCTAACCAGCACAAACTGTGGTGCGGCACTGGAACCAAATGGCTGACTGCTAATCTTGCTTCAGGTCTCTGACACAAAGACAAACGCTGCATTATCCTCAGGCGCCCCTACAACTGGATTTTGCTGCAACATCCATCTGGAGTTTTTTAGGTGGACCCAATCAGGCCATCCATTGCCGTCTATGGAGGTGCGAATGTCAACAGACATCCAAAGCCATTCAAAAGGGAATTCAACCTAGCAAGCAGGAACTCGGAAGACAAACAGGCTAAGGATTATCCATTTTTTCCATCTGGTGTGGAAGAACCTAGCTGGGGAACGGAGGCTTTCAGATTCAGTGCTACATGAGATTTATTATTTGGTGTTCGGTAAGCAGAATATTTACTTGAGGTGGAGGTGCTTCAATCAGCTGTCATACACTCATTGTGGATTTTCTTTCCAACACAACTCGGTGCTTACATGAAGATTTGTTACGTTTAACCATCTTTTAGCTGACCACAGCTATATGGACTAGATATATTTCTGTGCACTATTTCACTTTGTAATTTTAGCACTTAAGCACTTTTTTTTCTTGTGGTTTGTACAATGTTTGTCATTTAATGTTGGTAATGATTTACACACACACACTATATTAGCAGCGCAGCATTAGTCTTTTTTACATTCTATATCATTTGTTCATCTAACATTTTTTTTGCTGCAGCAGCCACACACATAATTTATTTTGACATCACGTCATTATTAATTATATTCATAGACCTGCGCTGTATTCCTCACATATATTGCGCTTTGAATTATGTGCTTGCATTTACCTAAATGATAATGACACTGTGCTGTGTTGCCAACTTACTTGCCTTTTTAGAATTAAAATGTAGTTGAGTCCCATCTTCTCCATCCAGTGTGCTTGCCACAGCCCGGCGTGACATGGCTCCCCGCCTCAGCGCGCTGACTACAGAAGTCAACACGCTGAGGTGGGGAGGCGTGTCACGCTGTGCTCTGGCAAGCACACTGGGTGGAGCAAGATGGCCGCCGCTCCGGAGCTATGCTGAAGCCGGGGACTTTCCTAGGCTCCGGAGCGCTCCTCGGATCGCGGGGTGTGCCGATCCGAACGGGGTGACCTGTTCGGATCATGGATCGGTGACGATCCGTTGCACCCCTAGTTATTCCTGAGGGGACTTTCTGACGTGTTTTTTTTTTTTTTTTTTTTATTGGCCAGTGTCCTTTCACCCGAATGTGGCAGCGTTAACCCAAGTGCTCATGAATTTTAAAGAGCCCTTTGTCCTGTGATGTATACCTCCCAACTAAACAACTTTAGAAATAACCAAAACTCAGTTTTTCGTATTACTGGCGTTTAACTGAACAGAGCTGTTTGTTTTGCAGAATACAACTTCCTGGGTGCTGTATAACATGGCATCATTCTATTGGAGAATAAAGAATGAGCCTCATCACGTGGTGGAATGTGCCATGCGAGCTTTGCACTTTTCTTCTAGGTGAGGTGTTCATTTCCAATTTTTTTATTCCTGTAATAGTTATCTTTGAGTCTTTCAAAATATCTTGCTGTTCTGACACAGATTATAACTTTCCAGTTTATCAAAACCATTTCTTCAGCTCAATATGATTTAACTCCTACCGCTACAAATGCAGTTCACAAATGTTGATGGTGTTTTTCATTCAACTTTCAGAGGTTTAAAAAAAAAAAAAAATTCTCTTTGACAAGAGAGTATAGCCAAGACCATTGGTGACTAAAAGTACACAGCGTCACATTTATTAAAAGTTAAATACCGTATTTATCGGGCTATTGCGCGCTCCGGCATATAGCGCGCACCCCTAATGTGGACGCGCAATTCCTGTAAGAAAAAAAACATTTTAGTACTTAGTTTTGGTGTCTTGCGCGGCGTCCATCGGCGGCCTCGTCGGGTCCGTCTGCGGCTTCGGTGGTGTCCTCCTCGTCGGGTCCGTCTGCGGCTTCGGTGATGTCCTCCCGGCTTCTCCCGCGCTGTTACCCGTCGAATCGCCGCTTCCCGCGCTCAGGTTGAATGCCTGCGCCGACATATACCAAGTGCAGTGCACTTGGCTACATTCGGCCAGGCTCGGCTTCGCTCACGCTCTGTGACGTTTATGCGTGAGCACGAGCGAAGCCGAGCCTGGCCGAATGTAGCCGAGTGTACTGCACTTGGTATATGTCGGCGCAGGCATTCAAACTGAGCGCAGGTATCGGAGTATATCGCGCACCCACGATTTTCCCCTTATTTTAAGGGGAAAAAAGTGCGCGGTATACGCCGATTAAATACGGTACATTCGCATTATTCCAAGAAGCTTCAGCATGTAATGGTAAAAGTTTCAAACCAACAAGATGGCCGCAGTTCATTCTGATTTTTTTCGGCATTAAAAGATGTCGTCAGGGGCATTGCCAGAAACAGTCAATGCGCGTTTTTATACTAGGAAAGTGGAAGAGCAACTTCCTATTCAACTAGTTGCACTCGAAATACCAGCTTTGACACGCACGTCCAGATCCAAAAAATTACACGGAAGTTATGGACTGGAAATTATGCGACGCAGTGCGAAGCAGCAAACCCGCGACCATATATACATAAAAGTAATATAAATACGTATCCAAAAGGACCACAATTGATGGATGGTAACATTTTAATACAAAATATTCTAAGTAAATAGAAATACAAAATCTATACCGGTATGTCTTTATATAATTGACACGTAATTAAATCAGTGCTATCTTGTGGTTTGAATGTAAATCACATAAATTCATAAAATCGATAAGAGACTAGGGTGATACCGATACTAGTATCGGGACCGATACCAAGCATTTGCCTGAGTACTTGTACTCGGGCAAATGCTCCCGATGCTTCACCCGATACCTGTACTGTCGGCGGTGATCAGTGCGTGGGGAAGTTACAAGCACCGATCACCGCTGACTGTCCCGTGTCCTCCTCCAGCCCCCCTCCGTTTTGCTGCAGTCTGTCTCCCTCCCTCCCTGTCCCCTGCCTTGTTTCTCTCTCCCGCCGTGTATCCCTCCGTGTATCTCTCCCCTTTTGTACTCCTCCACCCCCTGGAATTGTCAGGATGGAGAGCGGGGTAGGAGCCGGTAAATCCGGCTTCTTACTGCTCCAAATGGACAGAGTCAGTGACCACTGACTCTGTCTATTCACATAACTGAAACATTGTAACCTGTGTTTACAATGTTTCAGTTTATGAATGAAGAGAAGACGCTGTCTTCTCTCCTTTCATTTTCATTGCAGCTGATGCTGCTGAGAAAGGGACTGGGGAACATGTGTCCCTAGTCCCTTTCCCTGTCTCAAAGGGGAGATGTCGGAGGTCTGTTAAGACCCCTGATATCCCACCAAAGCCCCCCAACAGGTCTATAAAAATAAAGAATAAAAAAACAAAAGAATAAAAAAAATTATTGTAGAAAAAAAAAAAAATTAAATAAACACACTAACACGGTACCCCCCCCCCCCCCCCCCCCCCTTAAAAAAAAAGAAAGCATTATAAATTAAAAAAAAATGTAAAAAATTAAACAAATTGTTAAAGATAAAAAAAAATACTGACACATGTGCCACTGTCCCACGAGATTAAAAAAAAGTATCGGTATTCGGTATCGGCGAGTACTTTGAAAAAAAAGTATTGGTACTTGTACTCGGTCTTAAAAAAGTGGTATCGGGACAACCCTATAAGAGACCATGATTAAAAAGTTCAATATAAACGTATAAGATGTATAAATAATTCACCAGTAATTCAAAGGAGGAAAATAGCTGCACAAAGGACTGTAAAATCTAATGGTTATTAATGAAAAATTGTAGGTCCCATTCTATATTAAGACCAAAGGGAACATATGTTTTCAATGTATATATCCACCAAGTCTCTAAACCATTTCCCTGCTCACATGGTTAGCCCGCTAACTGGGGATACATTTATCTATACCGATGAATAGAGTGCCTTTAGGGCTTTAATTGTGACATAAAGCATAATGCTTACAGACACTGTGTTTGGGAAATCCCTTTTGTATATTAGCAATGTGTTCATTCAGCCTGGTCTGTAATCTACAGACAGTACGGCCCACATATTTTAGGACCAAAAAGGACGATATTCTTTTAGGAAATTAAGAGTTTTTGCTCATGCAAGAAGTGTGGAGTTTGTAATGTGTAATATACCTCCTTCCTAATTGTACTTCTAAATCCTATAATATGAACTCCTTAATTTTCACCTGACAGTGCCCATGCGGCCTACAGTATACCCCTAGCATTCTGTTAAAGTGGTCTGTCTTCTCTTTGCAGACATAATAAGGACATTGCACTACTGAACATGGCGAATGTTTTGCACCGTGCACATTACTCGGCTGATGCTGCTATCCTTGTACACACGGCACTTGATGTATCTCCTGGGCTTGATGTGTCCACGGACTCCCTGGTCAGCCACTACACTCTTGGGAACATATATGCAGTAAGTGTAATGGGGATGAATCTGTCTTTGATTGATATGGTATTCTGTGTCACCACTAGGAATGTAAAGATGCACGTTTGCTATGTGAATGTGACCTTTTTATTCATCCAAATGTTTGTAGTAGTTCTGAACCAATGAAGTATGTACCCAAATGCTTTCTTTTCTGCTTGTGGTGTTGTAGATGTTGGGGGAATATAATCACTCAGTCCTGTGCTATGACCGTGTACTGGAATCGCGACCTTTCTTCCACGAGGCCGATAAAAGGAGGAAGGCTGTTTTGTGCCAACAAAAACTGGAGCAAAAGTTGGAGGCCCAACATAGGTGAGTGTCTGCTTTCTGCTGAGGTTCATCTAAACCAGCGGTTTCTAAACAAAAGGCTAGTTTAATGTTCTTTAGACTTTAGGGGCGCTAAACTAGTGGTAGTGGGAGTAGAGGGCGTCCTGGCGCCCAGTGGGAGTAGAAGGCGTCCTGGCGCCCAGTGGGAGTAGAAGGCGTCCTGGCGCCCAGTGGGAGTAGAAAATGCCCCATTGTTGGTGTCGGTAGATGGAATAGTATCCCAAGGATTGGATAAAAGCAAGCAAAGGGCCCCAGTTTGGAGACCGCTCCCTAAAACCCAAGCCAAAGTTTAAAAGTGTCCATTAGATCCCCGTAACAGTATTTGTCACAGTATGTGAAGAGCAATACAGCTGAGTAAGCTAGAGACATCTGTGGGTGTCTGTAGCATTAAAGGGTAACTAAACCATAAGGCAGTGTTCACACCGTCCCCGCATGCGGCACACAGCAGGGGTCCGGTGCGTGCTGGTTCAACGGTTCAGGTCCGAATTCTGGGCTGAAATCGAACCTAAAATGCACGAAAAAAGCACATGTTTTTCCGACACACCGCACCGGACCAGCTGCAGAGATATTTGAATCGGCTCCATAGAGAGCCAGTCACATTTTCCTGCTATGCGAATTGAATGCGGAGAAACGCGCATTAAATTCGCCTAGGGATGAACCTGGCCTAAAGGGGCTAGGCAAGAGGAGAAGAAAGTGGAAGAAGGAAAGACAGTAGGGTGTTATTGAATAGACAAATTGAGAGCGGGTCCATTGTTTATCAGATATGGGGAAGGTTGGGTGGTAGGGAAGAATATAGTCCCCATCTGCTTTTAAGGTAGGTCTGTCTACTGGATACATTATTGGTATTTGTGTGTGCTTTTTTTTTTTTTTTTTTTTTATAGCATATCCAGCTTGGCCACTTCTCTAGGCTAACCCAAAGCTATTTGTTTTCAACACT
Source organism: Rana temporaria (assembly GCF_905171775.1). NCBI lineage: Eukaryota > Metazoa > Chordata > Amphibia > Anura > Ranidae > Rana > Rana temporaria. The sequence continues at coordinate 10,616,624 of NC_053499.1, forward strand.
GAACTGGTCATCCCTTGCTCTGTTCCTAGGTCTCTGCAGAGGACTCTGAATGAACTGAAGGAATATCAGAAGCAGCACGACCATTACCTGAGACAGCAGGAGGTTCTGGAGAAGCATAAACTGATCCAGGAGGAGCAGATCCTTAGAAACATCATCCATGAGACGCAGATGGCCAAAGAGGCTCAGCTAGGTAATTCCAGAATGTCTGATTGTGTTGTAGAGCAGACATTGCAACCAATGCTCAGAGCAGAACGTAACGGTGCGATGAATGGCTTTATGAACAATGGTGTTTATTCAGCACTTTGGCACTAATACAATATATCCCTTTGTCCCTAAATTTGCTTAGCAAGTCGGGAAGGTACGCCTTTAAGTGCGTTTGAACAAGGCCACATGTTTCACGTCCAGTCTAACAAGCTTGGTTATGAAGAACAAAGCTAGTGGCAGTAGTTCTTCATGAAATGGAACTCTTATCAAGTGAAATAGTTTAGAGCAGACCTAGTGCCAGACATAGTTTTCATGTTAAGCCAAAACTCTTTTCTTGTTCATTTGGGGACACTGGAAATCTTAAACCTGTACTGCTTCCGAAAGCCGGACTTGGGGAAGGGGAACGAAGACTTTTGTGAGTGCCTTTCTGGCAATTTTGAAACCAGCCTTTCCCAAGTTTTGTTCTCTGCCCCCTCTTGGCTTTTTCATATCTCAAACTCCCTGGAGTTTTCTCAGCACCTGGCTGATCTCCTCCATTGTGGATTCTTGTATCAAGCAGTCATTGCCTCAATCTTCCCCCTTTTTTTTGTAACAAACCTATTTCTCAAAAAGGATATCGGGGAACTGGAGAAAGTACAGAGAAGGGCAACCAAACTGCTGCATTGCAAACTAGTGACAGCATGTCCCAGTTCATTATAACGTTCAGAATACTGGCTAGCTTGGGAGAACAGCCAAAAAAATGTCCAGGAGAAACGACAGTTCACATAGAGGTGAACTGTCGTTTCTCCTGGACTTTTTTGGGCTGTTCTCCCAAGTTATCCACAGACTTTTTATTTATACTGCGTCTCCTACTCTCCCCCTGTGGCTGAGCCTCTGCCCCTGTATGCCTCTGGTACCCTGGACGGGGCCCTGCTACCAATTTATATATGTGGGAACCCTTTTGGTATCCTCACTTCTAATTGGATTGGAGTTTGTTCGTGTCCCACCCGGGTTGCCAGTTTGAGCTGGCTATCAATTTCTGGTATCAGATAACCCCTGAGGAAGCCTATGTTTGGGCGAAATATATCGGGTAATACCATTCTAATCTGACCAGCTACCTACCTCTATTGGGATCTCCAGCAACCCTAAAAAACTATCATGTTTGTTGTGCTACATGTGACTTTAAAAATATCATCTTTTGTATGTCATGTGATGTAGTAATTCTCGTGATTTTTCTTTTTTAATAAATTATTAAAATTTAAAGTATTATAATCTTCATTATTCAGCACCGTTACAGTCCCATTGTTCTCCGTTGTTTTTTTATTTTTTAAACTGATAAGAGGCATGGAGGAGCTCAGCTATGAGGAAAGATTAGCCAAACTAAATCTATTCTCTTAAGAAGAGGAGATTAAGGGGGGATATGTACCGTATTTATCGGGGTATTGCGCGCTCCGGCGTATAGCGCGCACCCCTAATGTGGACCCGCAATTCCTGTAAAAAAAAAAAAAAAACATTTTAGTACTTACAGTTTTGGTGTCTTGCGCGGCGGCCTCGTCGGGTCCGTCTGCGGCTTCCGTGGTGTCCTCCCGGCTTCTCCCGCGCTGTCTCCCTGTCGAATCGCCGCTCCCTGTGCTCAGTTTGAATGCCTGCGCCGACATATACCGAGTGTAGTACACTCCGCTACATCCGGCCAGGCTCGGCTTCGCTCGTGCTCACGCTTTGTGACGTTTATGCGTGAGCACGAGCGAAGCCGAGCCTGGCCGAATGTAGCCGAGTGTACTACACTCGGTATATGTCGGCGCGGGTATCGGCGTATATCGCGCACCCACGATTTTCCCCTTATTTTAAGGGGAAAAAAGTGCGCGGTATACGCCGATAAATACGGTACATATGAACATGTACAAATATATAAGGGGTCCATATAGTGAACTTGGTGTTTTGAGTTATTCACTTTACAGTCACCACAAAGGACAAGGGGGGCGCTCTTTACGTCTGGAGGAAAAGAGATTTCATCTTTAAATACGGAAAGGTTTCTTCACAGTAAGAGCTGTGGAATAGACTCCCTCCAGAGGTAGTTCTGGCCAGCTCAGTAGATTGCCTTAAAGGCCTGGATTCTTTCCTAAATTTACATAATATAATTGAGTACTAATATTTATAGGTAAAGTTGATCCAGGGAATATCTGATTTCCTCTTGGGGGGGGGTTTATCAGGAAGGATTTTTTTTCCCCTGCTGTAGCAAATTGGATCATGCTCTGTTGTGTTTTTTTTTTTTTGCCTTCCTCTGGATCAACTGTGTGTATAAGATTGTGTAAATGGGATTGTATGGTTTTGTTTTTTTTTGGTTGAACTGGATGGACTTGTGTTTTTTTCAAACAGAGTAACTATATAATTATACTTTTTCCCCCTACCACTGCTGAGTTCCCATCGTATCAAGCCGCTTGCCATGGGGCACTCGTGCAGGCTCACTCCTACACTGGCATTGTGCGTCCATAGACATGCAGTGCACAGATCGCCCCCAACGCGGTTTGCCACCTCATCCCTTTTAAACCCAAACACATATGAATTACACAGGTTCTGAGACCAATTTAAAGCAGATAAGGCACCTTAATCAGCCACAGAGCCACACCAAGTTAATAAACCGTTCTGAATATTTTTATGAGCTTTGTTTTCAGTTGTTTTTCTTTATTGTATTACGCCATGGCTACTGGTATATTTTCATTTTTCCTTTTTTTTTTTTTTATCACAGGGAACCATCAGATTTGTCAGATGAGCAGTCAGAAGCACAGTCTGCATTGCCCCTGGGATCTGCCTGTGCGCTATCACCGGGGAGACATCTTTGAAAATGTGGAACATGTTTTGGTAAGAATGGGATTGGATCAAACTTGGTACCGTTTTTAGTGCAGTGTCTTGTCTGTATTTCTCTACACACTGTTATTGATTACTCTCGTCTAGAGCAGTGTTTCTCAACTCCAGTCCTCAAGGCGCCCCAACAGGTCATGTTTTCAGGCTTTCCATTATTTTGCACAGGTGATTTGATCAGTTTCACTGCCTTGGTAATTACCACAGCCATTTCATCTGAGGGAAATCCTGAAAACATGACCTGTTGGGGCGCCTCGAGGACTGGAGTTGAGAAACGCTGGTCTAGAGCAAGGATCTCCATACTGCGGCCCAAGGGCCGGATGTGGCCCTTTGCTAGTCTTTATCCAGCCCTTGGGGCACTATTCCTCCCACGGACACCAATGATGGGATAATATTCCTCCTACTGATAGGGACACTACTCCTCCTATTGACCAGCAACCCTGAGGCCATATTTATTCTCACTCATGCCGAGCCCGTGACATGTTCTGCCCCTGCTGGCCACAATCCACCCCTCTTAAAGTCTGGAGGACAATAAACTGGCCCTTTTGAAAAGTTTGAAGACCCCTGATCTAGAGGGATGTGTAAAGACACAGGTCTGCAAAAAAAAAAAAAAACTCACATTTCAACGATCAAGTTAAAACCAACATGGGAGGTGAACAATTTTGAATGGACAATACGCGGAGTATGAAGTACAAGTTTTCTAGTATTCAGATCCGCTGGCCAGCGAGGAGAAGTTTCGTCACTTGGACTTGTATAGCAGTGAATACATTGAGAGCAAGCTTACCTGGGGCCTACCCAGCTCCTTCTTAGTGGTACTGTAGCGGTCACCACCGTTTACGACCTTCCATCAACTACGACAGCTCATCTGACACACAGACAAACCAGCAGGCATCCCATTTCCCAGAATAACGAGACTTGCTCCGTGTTCTCTGGTTTCAAATGTAAGACAACTTTAATGGTTCACTCTCAGATTTTATACAGTTTTCAAGGCACAGGAACAATCAAACTCTCCACCCACACCCTGGGTGGCTTCAATACACCTTCAGATGGCTAATTGCTAAACATTCTAGACATCTCGGCGCCGGGCTATAATTATCATGACCTAATCGCTGCACATTCCTTCATTAACAGAACTCAAACAAAACACCATCACACAATGATCTCTTCTCAATCCACATCCCTAGACAGACGTTCTGTCTCCGCATACAGCTTGGCAGAAAGGTATTCACACCTCTGAGCATCAATAGGCTTTAAGCAGTGTTATCACACAATGAAAGGTCTTCCAGACGCCTGACTCAATTAACAACTCACTAGCCAGGGCTAATCATAGAAATGAGTCACTATTGACTGGTTGGGTCACAATTAACCAACAACTTGCAATCTCTCAAGATCCTGCAATATGATGTCCCCTGTCCTGTAATTTGGGATATAATTTCTCAGTCACCCTATGGCCCTATCGGACATAAGGTGACCCTAGACATAAGACTCCTTGGTGAGTACAGGAGTACCCCTCATCCTTACAAAGTCTCTGTTTGTCCCGGGTCATTCCGTTACAGGTACATAAAGAGAAAATGGCAGTTTTTTAATTCCATGGGCCAGTAAAGTGTGCGGATCCCATCCCTGTGTTTCCAAAGCCAGCAGCACACTACACCTATAAAAGCCAGCACTATAGTTGAAGTGTTTTATGCAGCACTGTGCAGTAAAGAGAACACAGATATGGGGAGACAAAACAACTGATCATTGGCTGAACAAAGTAGGCTTTACTCCTCAGCCTTCTCCAAAGTGCTAGGGCTAACCTTTAAGAATAGGGTATAGGTTTTGGAGAGAGGGTGAATTTGGCAATCTGGTTGTAAATCGGAACAACCTTGGCTAAACAAAGGTGGAGGCCAGCGACATTACCTATCAGTAATGTACAGTACGCCAATATCTTTACCCTGGCAGTGCCACCCCTCCCATTATGTAACTGCATCCAACACTTGCCTCAAGAAGGGTGAATGCATACAAGCTATCGCACCTTTACGTTGTGGACTGTGGTTAACCCTTTCCTTATGCAGGACACCAAAGGTCAGGGGTGCCCAACCTTTTGACGGGCGAGGGCCACTGAAGCGACTTGGTAACCGGTCGCAGGCCACAATGAATGGAGCGGGCACTCTACTCTATTGGCACTCCAATTCGATCTTCCCAGATGGAAGGGGAGGGATCCCCCTTCTGTTTTTATTTTGTGGATGGAATTAGAGGTAGGTGTGTGTAAACAACCACAAGTCTGTTTACATCTGTGGCTCAATAGAGGTGAACGAAGGGTCCGATTGGGTCAGACCGATCGTGTCAAAGGGGCCTAAGGCTGCGTTCACACTGATGTGCTGCGATATACCCACACCGAGGGTGCTTTCCTGCGATTAGCTATAGACTTCTGTCATGTCCTGCAGGTGTGGTGCACTTTCTGAAGTGTAATAACAGAAGTCTATGGCTCAGTGCAGGTAACCCGCAGGTTACATAGTTACATATAGTTAGTCAGGTTGAAAAAAGACACAAGTCCATCCAGTTCAACCACAAAAAATAAAAAAACACAGTAAAATCCTATACACCCAACTCCATACCCACAGTTGATCCAGAGTAAGGCAAAAAACCCCAGCAGAGCATGATCCAATTTGCTACAGCAGGGCAAACAATTCCTTCCTGATCCCCCGAGAGGCAATCGGATTTACCCTGGATCAACTTTACCTACAAATCTTAGTACTCAGTTATATTCTGTACATTTAGGAAAGAATCCAGAGCTTTCTTAAAGCAATCTACTGAGCTGGCCAGAACCACCTCTGGAGGGAGTCTGTTCCACATTTTCACAGCTCTTACTGTGAAAAAACCTTTCCGTATTTGGAGATGAAATCTCTTTTCCTCTAGACGTAAAGAGTGCCCCCTTGTCCTCTGTGTTGACCGTAAAGTGAATAACTCAACACCAAGTTCACTGTATGGACCTCTTATATATTTGTACATGGTGATCATATCCCCCCTTATTCTCCTCTTCTCAGGAAAGAATAAATTTAGTTCTTCTAATCTTTCCTCATTGCTGATTTAGTAACATATTTCATGTTGCACCCTAAATATGTTACAAAAGGTGAACTTATTCTTCAACGATAATTTTGATTACTGTGATTTAAACTATTTTTAACAGCTTAAAGTGGAACTAAACTAACCAAAAGGATGGAGTTCTGACACTTGAACACATTCTATGCATTAAGGTAAAAAAAACCTTCTCTGTTGCAGGATACCCCCAGCCACCCATTTTTCATTCTTACCTGAGCCCGGTCCAGCGACCTGCACGAAAGCGGCGGCTCTCGCCACTGTCTCCCTCCTCAAACAAATGCTGTGATGAGGGGGCGGGGCCGAGTTACCCAGTATGTGTCAATAGACTCAGGCAGGGCAGCTCAGGAGCGTCTTTTCCATTGGGGCACGCGTCGAAGATGAGGGTCTTGGAAGGCGGAGGGCACCCCAGAAAAGGAGGCTCGGGCCTTCTCTGTGCAAATCCATTGCACAGAATAGGAACTACGTTTTCTGTGATTCATTGGGAAGGCACAACGTGATGGTGTATGTGGGTGGAGCTCAGGAGTTTGGCAGAGCACAGCTGGCAGTCGGTGGCTATGAACTGGTCATGACTGCGTACTGTGGGGGTTGTATCTGCCCGCAGAAGGAATCGGGATGTGTGCTACAACAAGGAGGAGATGCGACTGGAAGCAGTTTTTTCATAGGGAGAGTAAAGTGGCACAGCCTGAAACGACTGGGACATCGTGGGAGTCCACAACCACCGCGGCCTCGCTGCGGCGGGTGGCAGAGAGCCAGGCAAGTGGGCGGCATGATAGAGCTGGACGGACGAGAGAGCAGAGAGACTACCTAGTTTCTCCCCACCCACCCTGCATCACTGCAGTTCTGCCCTCACTGCAGCCGCAGGCAGCAGAGAGATGACATCATCTCTCACTGCCCGCCCTCTCTCTGGGAACCAGCCAATGCGCATGTGCTGAAAAGCTGGGGAGAGAAGTCTGTTTCTCTGCTGTCACTGTTGCCTGCCACCAAATTTCCTTTGCGGTTAAAAAGTGACAAGCTCCGTCTGGTATTTTTTGGTGGCAGGCAACAGTGGAAAGCTTCAGCTGGTGGCAGGATAGTGACATTCCGCATCTGGTGGCAAGCGACAATCCGCATCTGGTGGCAGGTGACACTCGGGGCTCCCACTGATTCTGCATTAAGGCGAGTTGAACCATTTCATTTTAGATTATCAGGTAATTTAAATAATGCTGACGTTTTGGGGTAGGTGGCGCTGCTGATCTGATGAAGGGCTATCTATCTTTGAATGATATGCAAGTATATAGGCAAATACTGAATGTTGGGTTCCTTCCTTTGGTTTAGCTTAAATATATAGCCACCATTAGGATGTGAGGTCCCCCTTTTTATTGATTGGCAGTGTGTTTCCACTCTCAATTGATGAATGGTTCCTGTGTATCCGCCAAGGACATTTAAAAATGTTTGAGAAAGAGGCTCAAATTAAATATAAAGAAACGATACGTTAGAGAAAGGGATATTAGTTGATGTCCCCTGGACCCAGTGTGATATTGGTAGGTAATATCAATTGTATTTGGACTGGGAAATTTTCAATAATCCAATGTGCAAGCTTCTGTTGGTAATTAGTTCAATAAAAAACATATATAATGAATTCTGTAAGTTGGCAGAAAAAATCTATATATATAAAGATGCCCCCAAGTGAAAAACTCTTATTCCGTGATAAACGCTAGTTATCTGTATCATATATGAAGTGTGTATCCAATATCAATGTTCAATCCAACAGGAAAAACAGAAAAAAAGAAAAAAAGGGGGAAAAAAGAAAAAATAGCAAAAAATGTAAAAAATCCTTTGCAATGCAAGCTATTATAGCTTCAAACTGTGCCCACTTAAAGTGCTATGTGCTGCTCAAAATTGAGTAATAGTAAATGTGTCCTCAAATAAAAATAATACAAGTTGAAAAAGGCAAAAAATGATATGAAGAAAAAATATATATATATAGTTCGCTAGATTTCACAGAAACTTAAGCAAAAAATATAAAAAATCCTTTGCAATGCAGGCTATTATAGCTTCAAACTGTGCCCATTTAAAGTGCTATGTGCTGCTCAAAATTGAGTAATAGTAAATGTGTCCTCAAATAAAAATAATGCAAGTTGAAAAAGGCAAAGAATGATGTGAAGAAAAAATATATATATCATTCGCTAGATTTCACATTGGGCTTTAAGTCCCGCAATTAATGATTAGTTGCACTTTGGATTATTAATGTGTTAGTATCCAAAAGTGCGATAAGTTGTATAGATGTTTAGAAAGTATTATTCACAATTTCATTCAAAAGATTCCAATGCCAAAGTAAGGAAAATAAAAACCAAAAACATCAGGTGTTCCTTAATGGGGGTTACTTAAGCAATATGATCCCCAACATGATTAAACAGATAATTCTTATTCCGCTCTCATCAATTTTCCTCTATTCACACTTTGATTTGACTGGCGATCCCCCCTGTTGTCTCCCCACTCACCGGACAGATGTCCCCTCAAGGGGGTGTAGGGCTTGCCTGAAATAAGCTTCAGGGAGCTATCAGATGATTACCTCTCCTCCTTATTTCAGTCTGGTGCGGGGCAGCTTTCTCCCAGGGTGCCGTGTCTTTTCTCATAAGTTTTCAATAGTATGAAAGATAAAGGAAATCCACATAGAGTAGTAGATTCTAGACTTGATGGTCAGTTTTACTAAAAAGTGATCACATCAAGTACATAATTGGTTTTAAAATTGCTACAACCCAGGCAAGAAAACGAGTAACATAAATAAAATATAAAATAAAATAAAATAAACCCGTTCTTGTGCTGGCTGCAGCTGTAAGACTAGGTCCCAGTCCTCCAACTAATTTGTACACTCGCCCGGTGCGTTTAATTTGGCCCAGCGGTGTTTCTCAGCTTGTGTCGCAGCTGATGCTCCACGGCTCTGAAGTCCGTACCCGGAAGTAACTAGTAGCGGTGCGTGCGTGTGAGATAACAGACGCTGTAGGTCACCTGACTAGTTTCGTCTATGGACGTTTTCAAAGGTGATGGACGTCTGTCATTACACACTCATTTTTGTATGATATTCGGCAGCCAATTCCCTCCTATCAGGGAGGGGCCAAACCCCTTTGATCAAATCGAGGGTTTCAGATGCAATAGGGGAGGCGTGTTCGCCAAATACATGCAAAGGACATGATCTTCTCAATCACCCAAGGGAATTAGATAATTTAACCCTTATGGGGATAAACCAAAAAAATGGGAGTATATGGAATTGAGGATATTAAATATTTATACATATAAGCCTAAACTTAGGTTGTAGCAGACATGCTTTTTATAGAGCAGGAAATTGGATACCGTTTTTCATACCAATTAATTGATCAACTTTAACTTCAAAATATATGTTACATCATATTAGTCCCTCTATAAATCTGATAGTGGATGTTTAGTAGATTTCACCGTTATATTATAACTTAGTGTGGTGCCTATAATGTATCGGGGGCTATATTTTATTAATGAAACCAATAGAGGGTTGATATTAATAGTCTTTGTGTGTGAGAACATATCACTTAGATGGAAATAAATTTAGTTTTTATGTAAGTCCCTTAACCATTTGTGCCCTGGATGTAAATTGACCTAAATTGGGTATTGTATCAATTACCATTGTATAAAATATTCCTACATAAGTTCAAGAATTTGGGGGAACCATGGTCTCTAAAGGGAACAGTGGACGGGTTGTGTACCATGCTTTCAGGATTGTCCCAGGTAGTGTGGAAAAATAAAAAATTGCTATGGCTGGGCTATTCGGTTATATAATATTTCTTTGTTTTCCCTTATTCTCTGATATATTTTATATATTTGTATATATTACTCCCCTTCACTACGGGAATGAGTTTAAGAGGGTTGGTGTGGTAATTCCAGATGGAAATAGTTGCAACTGGTAAGGGCTGCATCCAAAGACTTATTTCACCTTATTGTATCCCAAAAGTTGTATGTTGTACAACTTATGTTATATCTTCCAGTGATACCATCAAATTAGCTGTTATAGGATCATTTTCTGGGTTTAGGAGTTAGTAGTTGGATATGTAACAGTTAAGATCAATGTCTATGTTCATTCCTTTTGGTGCCAAAGTCCCCATCCTATAAATCCACTCAGTTTCGTTTTGTGAAATTTGTATTTTTCTGTTTCCTCCTCTCCAGTGATCTTGTACTGTGTCTATACCATAGAATATCATTTGGGAAGGGTCATTGTTATGTACTTCACTAAAATGTTTCGACATGTTTAGTGAAGTACATAACAATATTTTATACAATGGTAATTGATACAATACCCAATTTAGGTCAATTTACATCCAGGGCACAAATGGTTAAGGGACTTACATAAAAACTAAATTTATTTCCATCTAAGTGATATGTTCTCACACACAAAGACTATTAATATCAACCCTCTATTGGTTTCATTAATAAAATATAGCCCCCGATACATTATAGGCACCACACTAAGTTATAATATAACGGTGAAATCTACTAAACATCCACTATCAGATTTATAGAGGGACTAATATGATGTAACATATATTTTGAAGTTAAAGTTGATCAATTAATTGGTATGAAAAACGGTATCCAATTTCCTGCTCTATAAAAAGCATGTCTGCTACAACCTAAGTTTAGGCTTATATGTATAAATATTTAATATCCTCAATTCCATATACTCCCATTTTTTTGGTTTATCCCCATAAGGGTTAAATTATCTAATTCCCTTGGGTGATTGAGAAGATCATGTCCTTTGCATGTATTTGGCGAACACGCCTCCCCTATTGCATCTGAAACCCTCGATTTGGTCAAAGGGGTTTGGCCCCTCCCTGATAGGAGGGAATTGGCTGCCGAATATCATACAAAAATGAGTGTGTAATGACAGACGTCCATCACCTTTGAAAACGTCCATAGACGAAACTAGTCAGGTGACCTACAGCGTCTGTTATCTCACACGCACGCACCGCTACTAGTTACTTCCGGGTACGGACTTCAGAGCCGTGGAGCATCAGCTGCGACACAAGCTGAGAAACACCGCTGGGCCAAATTAAACGCACCGGGCGAGTGTACAAATTAGTTGGAGGACTGGGACCTAGTCTTACAGCTGCAGCCAGCACAAGAACGGGTTTATTTTATTTTATTTTATATTTTATTTATGTTACTCGTTTTCTTGCCTGGGTTGTAGCAATTTTAAAACCAATTATGTACTTGATGTGATCACTTTTTAGTAAAACTGACCATCAAGTCTAGAATCTACTACTCTATGTGGATTTCCTTTATCTTTCATACTATTGAAAACTTATGAGAAAAGACACGGCACCCTGGGAGAAAGCTGCCCCGCACCAGACTGAAATAAGGAGGAGAGGTAATCATCTGATAGCTCCCTGAAGCTTATTTCAGGCAAGCCCTACACCCCCTTGAGGGGACATCTGTCCGGTGAGTGGGGAGACAACAGGGGGGATCGCCAGTCAAATCAAAGTGTGAATAGAGGAAAATTGATGAGAGCGGAATAAGAATTATCTGTTTAATCATGTTGGGGATCATATTGCTTAAGTAACCCCCATTAAGGAACACCTGATGTTTTTGGTTTTTATTTTCCTTACTTTGGCATTGGAATCTTTTGAATGAAATTGTGAATAATACTTTCTAAACATCTATACAACTTATCGCACTTTTGGATACTAACACATTAATAATCCAAAGTGCAACTAATCATTAATTGCGGGACTTAAAGCCCAATGTGAAATCTAGCGAATGATATATATATTTTTTCTTCACATCATTCTTTGCCTTTTTCAACTTGCATTATTTTTATTTGAGGACACATTTACTATTACTCAATTTTGAGCAGCACATAGCACTTTAAATGGGCACAGTTTGAAGCTATAATAGCCTGCATTGCAAAGGATTTTTTATATTTTTTGCTTAAGTTTCTGTGAAATCTAGCGAACTATATATATATATTTTTTCTTCATATCATTTTTTGCCTTTTTCAACTTGTATTATTTTTATTTGAGGACACATTTACTATTACTCAATTTTGAGCAGCACATAGCACTTTAAGTGGGCACAGTTTGAAGCTATAATAGCTTGCATTGCAAAGGATTTTTTACATTTTTTGCTATTTTTTCTTTTTTCCCCCTTTTTTTCTTTTTTTCTGTTTTTCCTGTTGGATTGAACATTGATATTGGATACACACTTCATATATGATACAGATAACTAGCGTTTATCACGGAATAAGAGTTTTTCACTTGGGGGCATCTTTATATATATATATAGATTTTTTCTGCCAACTTACATAATTCATTATATATGTTTTTTATTGAACTAATTACCAACAGAAGCTTGCACATTGGATTATTGAAAATTTCCCAGTCCAAATACAATTGATATTACCTACCAATATCACACTGGGTCCAGGGGACATCAACTAATATCCCTTTCTCTAACGTATCGTTTCTTTATATTTAATTTGAGCCTCTTTCTCAAACATTTTTAAATGTCCTTGGCGGATACACAGGAACCATTCATCAATTGAGAGTGGAAACACACTGCCAATCAATAAAAAGGGGGACCTCACATCCTAATGGTGGCTATATATTTAAGCTAAACCAAAGGAAGGAACCCAACATTCAGTATTTGCCTATATACTTGCATATCATTCAAAGATAGATAGCCCTTCATCAGATCAGCAGCGCCACCTACCCCAAAACGTCAACACATATATTTATTAACTCTCTTTTGAGAGTACTTAAGGGGAGGCAGCAGCATTCATAACCTAGTCCTAGCGCGGAAAAACCAAACTACTGAATTTAAATAATGCGCTTCAATCATCCTGACACCATACCAACCATGGTGCCGTGATGATTGAAACGCCAACACCAGCCATTGCCCCAACAAATTGCCTTGAGGAAAACGGCATGCCTCCCCCAAAAAAGGTTGGGGACCACTGGTAAAAGGGACCTGTTTGAAGGCGTAGAGATGCTGGAAAACTATATTGTAAGATTAAATGAAGTGGTTTTTTTTTTTTGCACAAGAAATGCAAGCACCTAGCTAATATTTCTCCTGACTTTAGTTCTTTAGTGTTTACATTTTGCCTTTTCATTCTATCTATTGCCCTTGTCCTGAATATTTGCCCTGTATGGGTTTATAAGTAGAAATTTTACATTTTTTTTTTTTTTTTTTTTAGTTTGGTGAAGACACGTCCTCTGCATATATGACATCTGTGAATATAGACCAGCAAGCGAATCAGACCGTGTTCCCACAGCGCCCTCCAGTGCCACGTTCTGTCATAAGAGTCTGGGACAAAGATGCTGCCATGTTTGATGTAAGTAAAAAATATATCCCTTTTATTATATAGATAATAAAATTACGGGCTGGGGCAGAGGAAAGATCTTTCGCTGGGGTTAAGGACACCCTCCTCGAGGGCTGTCTACCGTACAAAGGAGCTCTCTTCTAATAGTTGAATAGGATTTTGTCCAAGCTTTAGTGTATGTCTTCTGATCTGATAGCAGTCTCTCTACTTCAGTTACCGTATTTATCTGCCTATAGCGCGCACCCCTAATCTAGAAGGGAATTTCCTGAAAAAAAAAAAAATGAATTACTTAGTTTTGGTGTCTTTCCCGGCGGCCTTGTTCGGTCCGGCGTCCGTTTGCGGCCATGTACGGGGTCCGTCCAGCCTTCCTTGCCGAGTCTGCCCAGGTGTCCGTCTGCGGGGTCCGTCCAGTCCTCCATCCGCACGTTGCCCGGGGTTGCGGCGGTGTTCGTTTTTGAATTGGGCGCCGAGCCGAGAGGAGCCGGATTTCCTGTTTGTTTGGCTCCTCTCGGCTTCTCTCGCGTGGCTGTGGGCGGAGCCGAGCATAGCCGAGTGCGCAGTACACTCGGCTAGGCTGCGGCGCTCGGCGCCTAATTAAAAAAACAGACACCGCTGCAACAGTATCAGCGTATATCGCGCACCCACGATTTTCCCCTGATTTTAAGGGTAAAAAAGGGCACGTATACGCTGATTAAATACGGTATAAGTTGCGCTTTGTTCAAGATGACTGTTCCTCCTCCTTTTTGTCTGCTTAGCAAATGACAATGCTTGGGGTTAACATGCAGCATGTTATCAGAAAATACTGTCAGACAATTTGCATTCTTCTGCATGAACGCTGCACATGGGACGATCATGGACTTTCCACAACAATGACCGTAAGCACAAGGCCAAGTTTGACCCTCCAGGCTGCTCTCCTGATGGGGGGGGGGGGGGGGTCTGTGCTGATTATTTATTAGCGCTGCATGCCCAGGACCACCGGAATGCTACCAGGACCACCAGGGATGGCCAATCACACTGGACCGCCAGGTATGCCCCCCTAGACCACCAGGGAATTTCCAATCTTTGCCCAGGCAGCAGTGCCCATCCACAATGCCCACCAGTGCAGCCTATCGGTTCCACCCATAAGTACCCATCATTGCAGCCTTTGAGTGCCTATCGGTGCCACCTACCAGTGCCCATCAACTTACTTCTTTACAAAGTTTTATAGCAAACAAAAGAAACTTTTTATTTCTTCTAAATTTTCGGTCTTTGTTTAGCAAAAACTAAAAACCGCAGAGGTGATCAAAAAAAATTCCGTACAGCGTTGCATTACTGCGCAATTGTCATTTAAACCGCACCAGCGCAGAAAGCTGAAAATTTGATTGGGCAGGAAGGGGGTGTAAGTGCCTGGTATTGATGTGGTTAAAATGCCATATATCTGTGTGTTTCCTATAGATGGGGAAAATCTGGGGAAGCTGACAGTTCTAATATGGAACATCTTTTCTTTTTTTTTCTTTTTTTCCTTTTTCTTCTTTTCTCTTTTTTTTTTTTTGTAGAAAGGAACAGATCTCCTCTGGCCGAAAAGAGAAGACTGTGTCAAGAGGTTCCCCACTGTTCCTCCACCTGAAGAGCTTCCAAAATATCATCTACCTCCCGTGCAGTCAGGTCTGAGGTGAGTCTGGTTTCATTGATGCTCTTTAGCACCGGTACATTTTTGCTTTGGTTCCTGGCATGTTTCGTATCTATAAAGGCGATTGTACAAGATCATGCTGTCTCTAGTAGATGGTAAAAATCATTCCAATTAAAGCGGAGTTCCACCTAAAAAAAACAACGTTGCAGAAATCGACAGCATTATGCACCAGCAAAAACATTTGGAATTAAAAAAAAAAAAAAAAATTCCCACCCCCTTCAGCACTGTTGCTATGGGGTCCCTTGTATTCTGCCACCTCCTCGCTATGGCGCCTGACGTCGTTTTCCCTCGGTGCCCGTGCTCACTGGTGCTCCTGGTGTGTCGTCATTTCCCAGGTGTCAGTGGGCAGCGACGAGGGCTTTATTGCCATCACAACGGGGCGGGCACTTTCGACGACGAAGCCCATTTCTGATGGCAACATCTGAAGCGTGCGGGTGCTGCGAGCCGTACATACTGCGCATGCGCGAGAACGGGCAGTGCATGCTGGTCGCTGGGCTGCACCGTGTCCCAGAAGATGGTGCTTGTGGGCTTCACATTCCCACAAGCAAGATGGGGGGAAAATGCCAGCAAAGCAGAATATAAGTTATCTTACTTTTGTGAAATCGGCAATCAAGCGGCGATCCATCTGTAAAAACGTGAGTGCTATAAATAATTTTATTAAAAAAACGAAACTCATGCAAAAAGGAAAATTAAACAGTTGGAACTCCGCTTTTTTTTCCCGCCTCAAATTGAGAAGCGGGGGGGTTACAAAAATATATATATTGCCATTTGGGGACCTCCCGGGCCCCTTACAGGTGTACTGCCTGTACCCCCCCTGATGGCGGCCCTGCCAATAGTATAAAATCTAAGATCATTTTTGAGACGGCGGTGTGTTTTTATGAAGGAATTGCTCCTATACCGGCCCTAAAATTCTTGTCTTCTACCTCCTTTAGCGTCAGCCCGGCTGTATTAAAGCATCTCGAGGCAGGAAGTGACCTGCACACACCAGACTGCACCTCTGTCGCAGATGTGCGCAAAAACGAGACCCTTCAGAGGCTGCTCGCCGAGCTGGAGGGAAAGCTGGATCTGCACGAACTAAAGCCCGATAGGCATGCACAGCGGGTATGTTCACCCACAAAGGTCATGGATTATATTTAAATATCAAAGCAAGTGCTGTAAAAATTTCACATGCGTTTTTCTTTTTTTTTTTTCTAGGTGGTGGATAAACTCATTAATAACCTCAGTATTTCTGAAGAGGATCTGAGGGTCTCTTTATACCACTCTCTTAACCAGGTGGGCAAAATACCCCCTCTACAGCTGCCTCCCACCTTGGTGATTGTAAAGGCTCCAGTGTTTTTACCTAAAATAAAATAGATTTACACTTGCCTGCTCTGTGCCAGATTGCCCGGCGCCCTTTAACAGGGCGCCGGGCAATCTGGCACTTTGTGGGAACTGGCCAACACTTGCTGACATTTTCTTTCCTTTTTATACGGTAAAATGGATATGCCTTTAACCCATTGTGTGTGTTTTTTTTTTTTTTTGTTTTTTTTTTTAGCCATCGGGGTTGGCATGGTCAGTGCTGAACGAGGCGGCTCTGTATTGGCGATCTGTAGGAAACTGTACCCAGGCCATGGCTTGCCTGCGCAGAGCATTGAACCTCGCACCATCTCAGCAGCAGCATATCCCACTGGTGAATCTGGCCAACCTGCTAATGCATCACGGGCTTCATCTGGATGCCAGTAAATTACTACTTCATGCAATCGCTATAGACCGCTCAGAGGTGAGCTGCTTTTATTTATTTATTTTATTTTTACTAACCCTATAAAGCTGTTGCCAAATAATTTTCCTATCAGTACAGGGCCCTTTTAAGCCCAGGTTCACACTGGGCTGTGGGAATGAAGCCGCGCGTGTTCCGATGAACTCTGACGATTTCAGCCGCGATTACAGAGACATCTGTGCGGGTTTCAATGTAAATCGCAGACCGAAATCGCAAATAGAAACTGCATTTTTAAATCGGTGCGGCGCTGCAACGTCGCACCGATTTAAGACGGCGCCATTGCCGCCGATTTGACACGTCGAATCCTACCAATGTGAACCAGGGCTAAGGACTCGGCTTCAACAAGGCTTCGGACATGCTTTGTTAACCACTTGTCCACGGTCCACTTGTAGGCAGCCTTCCTGCCGCCATCCGGTGCTTCTCCAGAGTGTGCGCAATTTTAAAGCGTGACATGTTGGGTATCTATTTACTCGGTGTAACATCGTCTTTCACATTATACAAAAAAATTGGGCTAACTTTACTGTTTTTTTGTTATTTTTTAATTCTTGAAACAGTTTTTTTCCCCAAAAAAAGAAAAAAGGCGTTTGAAAAATTACTGCGCAAATACCGTGCGAGGAAAAAGTTGCAATGACCGCCATTTTATTCCCTATGGGGGGTCTGCTAAAAAAAATATATATATTCATATTCGGGGGTTCTGATTAATTTTCTAGCAAAAAAAAAATGTGATTTTTACATGAAGGAGAGAAGTGCCAAAATAGGCCCGGTGATCAAGTGGTTAAAGTGTCACTAAAGGAATTTTTTTTTTTTTTTTTTTAGCTAAATAGCTTCCCTTACCTTACTGCAGTCCTGGTTTCATGTCCTCATTGTTCGTTTTTGCTCTGATGTTGCTGTAATCCTTCTCTGTTCTGGACACTTCCTGGTTGTCTGTTTCCTGATGACCACAGTGCTGGGAGATTCTAGTTTCATTTTTCAAACCATCACTGCTCTATGGCTCTGTACATGCACACAGGCAGGATAACATGCAAAAACGAAACTAGAGGTACATTATATAATTTATTTTTAATCAATTTTAAAAGGAATCAGTTGACTATTATGGGCCAGATTCTCAGAAGAGTTACGACGGAGTATCTCAGGAAACACCGTCGTATCTCTGTTTTTGCCCCCCGGGTATCTATGCGCCTGATTCCTAGAATCATTTTCGCATAGATACGGCGTAGATCCGACAGGTGTAAGTCACTTACACCGTCGGATCTTAGATGTAATTCGACGCTGGTCGATAGGTGGCGTTTACGTTCAGTTCTCATTTGACTATGCAAATGAGCCTGATACGACGATTCCCAAACGAATTTGCGCGGCGTCGTCGTTTCCGTAAGCGTAAGGTTACCCTTGCTATATGAGGGGTAACCTTACGCCAGTCCGCCGTATGTCATGTTAAGTATGGCGTCGGGTCAGCGTCGTCTTTTTCCGTCGGTTACGTCGTTTTACTAACTCGTTTGTGAATACGACTTTACGTCAATGACGCTCACGTCGGCGTCATTGACGTTTTCCGTCGTGAGCTGGAGCATGCGCACTGGGCTATTCTTCTGCCCCGGTGCATGCGCAGTTCGATCGGCACGGGGGCGCGCTTAATTTGAATACATGCCGCCCCCTTTGAATTACGCGGCCATACGCCGGGCCATTTATACTACGCCGCCGCAAATTACGGAGCAAGTGCTTGGAGAATACGGCACTTGCTCCAGTAAGTTGCGGTGGCGTGGTGTAAATGGCTTACACTACGCCAACGCCGATTCTATGAGAATCTGGCCCAATGTCTCTATACCCTGTAAACAGTCATTTCAGCAAAAACATTTTTTTCCTTTACAACTCCTTTAAGACTGCATGACACGGCGAATGGGCACAGTGAGGCTGCAGAATGGGCACAGTGAGGCTGCAGAATGGGCACAGTGAGGCTGCAGAATGGGCACAGTGAGGCTGCAGAATGGGCACAGTGAGGCTGCAGAATGGGCACAGTGAGCCTGCAGAATGGGCACAGTGAGCCTGCAGATGAACATTGATTCTCTTTTCCACTTGCAGTAGCTGCTGCATTTCCTACCCTAGGCTTATACTCCAGTCAATACGTTTTTCCCATTTTTTTTTTTTGTGGTAAAATTAGGTGCCTCGGCTTATATTCAGGCCGGCTTATACTCGAGTATATGCGGTAATTTAAATGTGTTGGGGTAGATTCATGTAGCTTTTACAGCGGCGTATCTCCAGATACGCCGCCGTAATTTCAAATTTGCGCCGGCGTATCGTTACGCCGATTTTCAAAGGCAGATACGCTAAAAAAAATAGGCTTCCTCCGCCGACGTAACTTGAATGCGGCGGCGTAGAATTGTGTGCAATATTACGTTGGCCGCTAGGGGCGCTTCCGTTGTTTTCGGCGTAGAATATGCAAATTACCTAGATACGCCGATTCACAAACGTACGTACGGCCGGCGCAATTTATTTACGTCGTTTACGTTAGGCTTTTTCGGCGTAACGTTGCTCCTGCTATTAGGAGGCGCAGCCAATGTTAAGTATGGATGTCGTTCCCGCTTCGAAATTTGAATTTTTTACGTCGTTTGCGCAAGTCGTTCGCGAATAGGGCTAGACGTAATTTACGTTCACGTCGAAACCAATACGTCGTTGAGGCGTACCTGGGAGCAATGCACACTGGGATGTGTACACGGATGGCGCATGCGCCGTTCGTAAAACACGTCAATCACGTCAGGTCATCACACATTAGCATAAAACACGCCCCCCCTTCCACATTTGAATTAGGCGGGCTTACGCCGGCCCCATTTACGCTACGCCGCCGCAACTTACGGAGCAAGTGCTTTGTGAATACGCCACTTGCTCCTGTAAGTTACGGCGGCGTAGCGTAAAGACGATACGCTGCGCCGCCGTAAGAAGAAGCGCAGGTACATGAATCTAGCCTGTTGTGTGTTTTTTTTTTTTGTTTTTTTTACCATTTTAATATGTATCCAATTTTTTTTGCACAGCCAATAACGTTGCTGAGTCTGGGCAATGCCTACCTCTCGTTAAAGAACCTGACTGGCGCACTTCAAGTCTTCCGCGTAGCTCTGGATCTTCGCAAGCCGTGTATGGATTGTGAGGGCGGCTTACAGATGATCCGGTGCCTGCAGCTTTATCCTCTTCTGTACAACGTCAGCACCTCGGTGTGCAGCGGTAAGCATGTCGCCCCGCTCTCTGTTCACGGCGCCCCTCGTTGGGTTCATGGACTACTCCTTCCAATGACTTGTTTTTGATTTATAATGTTCCTACTGCAGCTTTCTAGCTGGATAAATGATATTTAAGTATTCAAATAAACCTGTATGATGACTTTAGCTGTTCTGTGAGTTGTCCGGTGCTTGTGGTGTTTGTTGTTTTTTTTATTTTTTCAGCTGGTTGTTAATTTGTTCAGAAGTTACATTTCCATTATATGGTGAGCCCAGCTAAAGTCTGTATCTTGTCATATTCGGCTCCCCATCACAGATTGCTCAGAAAGTGACGGTCCGTCGCCGCCATCTTGCTACACCCGACACAGTAATGATAGCGTGTAAAGCGGGCAAGCGGACTAAATCCGACTGACTGTTTACATGTTAAATGTGAAAATCTGAGGTGTTCTGTCACATTGGCAACCATGTAAAGTCAGCAGGTCTGCTGCTTTTAACCACTTAACGACCGCCGCATGTATATGTATGTCCACAGAATGGCACGTACAGGCAGATGGGCGTACATGTACGTCCCTGCCTTTCCGCGGGTCGGGACCCCCCCCGGTACATGCGGCGGTCGGAAATTGTGTGGGAGCGATCCGGGATGAGGGGGCGGCTATTCGTTTCTAGCCGCCCCCTCGCGATCGCTCCCCGGAGCTGAAGAACAGGGAGCTTCACTGTGGCGGCTGCATCGATCGAGTGATCCCTTTTATAGGGGAGACACGATCGATGACGTCAGACCTACAGCCACACCCCCCTACAGTTGTAAACACACACTAAGTGAACACTAACTTCTACAGCGCCCCCTGTGGTTAACTCCCAAACTGCAACTGTCATTTTCACAATAAAGAATGCAATTTAAATGCATTTTTGGCTGTGAAAATGACAATGGTCCCAAAAATGTGTAAAAATTGTCCGAAGTGTCCGCCATAATGTCGCAGTCACAAAAAAAATCGCTGATCGCCGCCATTAGTAGTAAAAAAAATAATAATTGATAAAAATGCAATAAAACTATCCCCTATTTTGTAAACGCTATAAATTTTGCGCAAACCAATCGATAAACGCTTATTGCTATTTTTTTTATTTTTTTTTATTTTTTTTAATTAAAAATAGGTAGAATACGTATCGGCCTAAACTGAGGAAATTTTTTTTTTTTTATATATATATGTTTTTGGGGGATATTTATTATAGCAAAAAGTAAAAAATTTTGAATTTTTTTCAAAATTGACGCTCTATTTTTGTTTATAGCGCAAAAAATAAAAACCGCAGAGGTGATCAAATACCACCAAAAAAAAGCTCTATTTGTGGGGGAAAAAAGGACGTCAATTTTGTTTGGGAGCCACGTCGCACGACCGCGCAATTGTCTGTTAAAGCGACGCAGTGCCGAATCGCAAAACCTGGCCTGGGCCTTTAGCTGCATTTTGGTTCGGGGCTTAAGACTGCATTCACATCTGAGCGACAAAACGCCCGACGCCGGACGCTTCTGCCGCTAGAGGGGAGAATTCCCATTGCTGTCTATGGAGATGGTTCACATCTCATAGATGCGGAACGCCTGTCGCCTGAAAAAAAGTCCCGGACCCTTTTTTTCAAGCGACATAGGCGTTTTCCCATTGACAGCAATGGGAAGACTTAGAAAAAAAAAAAAAAAAAATCGAAGGTTTCACACTAGCGGCAAAATACGCCGCTACCGCCGATCGCGGCTGTCGCTCAGGTGTGAATGCAGCCTAAGTGATTAACCACTTAAGAGCCTCGCCCGTTTTTCAGATTTGGTGATTTACTTGGAACCCCCAAACATTATATAATATATATATATATATATATATATATATATATATATATATATATATATATATATATATATATCTATATATATCTATCTAGAGCAGGGGTCTCCAAACTGCGGCCCGAGGGCCAGATGTGGCCCTTTTGCCAGCCTTTATCTGGCCCTTGGGGCATTATTCCTCCCACTGACACCATCAATGGAGCACTATATCTTCCGCTAATACCAATGATGGGATACCATTCATCCTACTAATAGGGGCACTACTCCTCCTCTTATTCACCACCAACCCTGAGGCCATATTTATCTTCACTGATGCTGGGCCTGTGACATTTTCTGCCTCTACTGGCCACATTTCGGCCCCCCTAAAGTCCTAGGACAATAAACTGGCCCTTCTGTTGGTAAAGAATGTGGAGACCCCTGCCCTAGAGAATAATATGGCGGTCATTGCAATACTTTTTGTCACACCGTATTTGCGCAGCGTTCTTACAAGCGCACTTTTTTTAATAAAAAAAATAAGACCACAGTAAAGTTAGCCCAATTTCTTTGTTATTTTGTGAAAGATAATGTTGCGCCGAGTAAAATGATATCCAAGATGTCACGCTTCAAAATTGCGCCCGTTCGTGGAATTGGCGTCAAACTTTTACCCTTAAAAACCTCCATAGGCGACGTTCAAAAAATTCTACAGGTTGCATCTTTTGAGTTACATAGAAGGTCTAGAATTATTGCTCTCGCTCTAACGATTGCGGCGGTACCTCACTTGTGCGGTTTGAACACTGTTTTTTAATATGCGGGCGCTGCTCGCGTATGCGTTCGCTTCTGTGCGCAAGCTCGTCGGGACGGGGCGCTTTAAAAAATTTTTTTTTCGTTTTCTTATTTATTTTAATTTATTTTATTCATTTTTATGCTGTTGTAAAAAAATAATGGGTCACTTTTTATTCCTATTACAAGGAATGTAAACATCCCTTGTAATAGAAAAAAGCATGACAGGTCCTCTTAAATATGACATCTGGGGGTCAAAAAGACCTCACATCTCATATTTAGACTAAAATGCAATAATAAAAAGTCATTTGAAAAAATGACGACAAAAAAATGTGCCTTTTGACGTTTCTTCCGCCCTGCTGTGCTATGGAGACGGGCGGGGGCCATCTTGCCCCTCACTCATATCCACACACAGCAGAGTGAAGGACCCGATCGCCGCTGCCACTGCCGATGGCTCCGGTAAGCGGTTGAGGGCGCAGGAGGGGGGGCCCCACTCCCGCCACCGATAATGGTGATCTTGCGGAGAATCCGCCGAGGAGACCACCGTTATAATTTTACAGGACCACTCACGGAAAAGATGGATATCCCGGTTGTGGCAGTGGCTGCTGTCGTTACCGAGATATCCATCTTTAAAGTACCGACGTATATGTACATGAGCGGGTCCTTAAGTGGTTAAAATTTACAATCTAAACAGTCCGTCGGATTTCCAAACACTGTATTTAAGCATATAAGCTCCGTTTTGTGTTGAAAATACTTGAGACATCTAAAACTCCCATGGGTGTAACAAGATGTCCGCTTGCCCCCTTCTCACTCTATATCATTACTGTGCAGGAGTGTGGGAAGTAGCAAGATGGCGGCGACGGAACGTGACTTCCGGAGCAATCTGTGATGGCGAGCGGAATGTGACAAGACACCGGCATTTCAGTTGTTAGCGGAAACCCCATAAGAGTCTTTTTACAAATTCACTTGCAACCTTTGCTAGTATTACCATATTTTTTGGCGTACAATGCGCACCCCAATTTTAAGAGGGAATTTTCTGGAAAGACACATTTTTTTAAGATAAGCAGCATTGTACAGTACCTTAGGGCTTCTAAGCAGGCTCGTAAATTACTTGAAAAATATGCAATATTACCGTATTTTCCGGCGTATAAGTCGGGGGTCGTCTTCTACGCCGGTGACAGTCTCCGTCTGCTGCGAGCGTCAATGATTTGAAAGCCGCTCCTTCTCCTCAGTGTCCTGTGATAGGAGGAACACAAATCTTCCCAGCAGCGCCTCTGTTCCTCCTATCACAGATGCCTTCTTATCCTCGGACGAGATGAGAAGACGTCCGTGATAGGCGCAACACACAACAGAGGCGCTGCTGGGAAAATTTGTGTTCCTCCTATCACAGGACACTCTGAGGAGAAGGAGCGGCTTTCAAATCATTGACGCTCGCAGCAGACGGAGACTGTCACGGCCTGGAAGTCAAATCTGCAAAACGTGAGTGATGGCACTGTTCGCACAGTGGGGGGCAAGTTCAGGCACAGTGGGGGGCATTTTCTGTCAGCGGTTCTGGCTACCCCTCAGCTTTCAGAAAGACTAGTAGGAAGGGGGTAGTCTTATATGGCGAGTATATCCCAAAACCAACATTTTTCCTGGAAAATTAGGGGGTCGCTCCATTCGTCCCTGGCCCTGATGTGCTGCCCCGCCTCTGCCTACAATCCCCAGAATGCAGAACGGGCCGGTAACAGCCAATCGGCGGCCGCCGCTACCGACATCCTCCACTCTGAAAATAACGTCCCCTGACGTGCTGCGCGCCCTGCCTCTGCCTACAAACCCCAGAATGCACCGCGGGCGGGCAGTTACCGGCAGGGCGTGCAGCATGTCAGGGGATGTTTTTTTTACAGTAGAGGATGTCGGCAGCGGCTGTCGCTGGTTGGCTGCCGACTTCCTTAAACTAAAAAAAAATTTAAAAAAAAGTCAGCAGATAGCAGCGAGCGGCCCCTCCTCTGTGGGTGTAAACAAAGAGGAGGGCCGCCGCGCTGGGTGTACCAAGATGGCCGCGGCTCCGGAGCTAGGCTGAAGCCGCAGCCTTTCCTGATGCTGTGACCGTGGCGGCAATCCGTGGATTGCCGCCGCGGTCCCAGCATCAGGAAAGGCCGCGGCTTTGGCCTAGCTCCGGATCCGTGGCACCGCTAGCGGGCATGTTAATAATCGGCCTAATTTGGATAAAAATCGGCCGATGCCAATTTCTCAAACGGCCAAATATCGGCCGATATATCGGTCGACCTCTAGTCTCTATATTGTCGACTCTTTTCTCTTTATGTAGAATAATATTGGACTAATAGAGTTAAGGTTAGGCACAATTAAGGTCGAATCTGTCATTGAAGGCTTATGGTGTCTGTTGAATGTTCTAAGAAGGAAAAGAAAAAAAAAGAAGATTCGACAGAATCTTTAAAAAAAAAAAAAAATAAATTTGACTCTTCATGTCTCTGTATGTCGAATCTTCATGTCTCTCTGTGTCGAATCTTCATGTCTCTCTCTGTGTCGAATCTTCATGTCTCTCTCTGTGTCGAATCTTCATGTCTCTCTCTGTGTCGAATCTTCATGTCTCTCTCTGTGTCGAATCTTCATGTCTCTCTCTGTGTCGAATCTTCATGTCTCTCTCTGTGTCGAATCTTCATGTCTCTCTCTGTGTCGAATCTTCATGTCTCTCTCTGTGTCGAATCTTCATGTCTCTCTCTGTGTCGAATCTTCATGTCTCTCTCTGTGTCGAATCTTCATGTCTCTCTCTGTGTCGAATCTTCATGTCTCTCTCTGTGTCGAATCTTCATGTCTCTCTCTGTGTCGAATCTTCATGTCTCTCTCTCGGTCGAATCTTCATGTCTCTCTCGGTCGAATCTTTTCGATTCAGTGGTTTGATTTCATGCACCCCCTACAGTCCAGTGCATGAAAACAATTTAAGTTCCAGGAAAAAAAGTAGAACCTGCTGCATTTTTCCTGCACTGGACTGTACTGGAACGTGGTAAAACGCATCAAAAAAAAAAAGCAATAGATCCCAGTACAGTGAGGAAAAAAATCTGGAAACGCATCAAGAACATAAATGCATTAGGAACGAATCCGAAACGCACTTGTGATGTGAACCAGCCCTAAAGCTCTTGTGATTTTTTTAAATTTTTATTTAAATATTTTTTTTTTTTTTTTTTTTTTTTTTTTTTTTTTTTTTTACAATGACGTTTGGAATAAGATTTTAAATATTGCGGTTTCTGTCCTTTTTGCACGTGCTAATATTAGGTTGTGGTGTTCTGAATGCATCATTAGTTGAGGCCTGGCATTTCCAGGAGGTGCTTTTGTGAGCTTTCTCTTGATTCCATTCTATAATAATATAGTTAGTCAGCAGAGGGCGCCATTTCATTGAGAAAAAAAATATTTTCTCATATTACAAGATGTAACTACAGTTCTAATGATGAAGAATCTCCAAGCTGTATAACAAAGCATTAGGCAGCCACTGCTATTCAGGAAGCTAATGACAGAAATTCTAGACCAACTAACTTTTTATTTTTAACTTTTTAATATCGCGCACCCCCGAACTTGAAGAAAAATTCCTGGAAAAAATAAATACTTAGTTTGGATGCCCCCTCGTCGGTGTCTTGCCCGTCGTCCATCGCGTCCTGTCCATCGGCGGCCTCGTCCGGTCCGGCGTCCTTCTGCGGCCATAGTGGTGTCCTCCCCACGCTGAGTTTGAACCACTGCGTCGGCATATACCGAGCGCAGTACACTCGGGTATAGTCGGGCAGGCTCGGCTCCTCTCGCGTAAAGGACGTACAGGACGTGAACGCGAGAGGAGCCAAGCCTGCCCGACTATACCCGAGTGTACTGCGCTCGACATATGCCGGCGCAGTGGTTCAAACACAGCGCGGGAAGTGGGTATCGGAGTATATCGCGCACCCACGATTTTGCCCTGATTTTCAGGGCAAAAAAGTGCGCGGTATACGCCGATAAATACAGTAGTTAATTAGCTCATGTTAATTGGGTTTCTGGTCACAGGTGTATTTCCAGACTGTGTATAAAACTTGTATTGCTTTCAATAAAGGCTCTTCTTCCTGCTTAACCCTCAACACGGAGCTTCGTCTCGTATTTGGGGGAGAATTATTCGTATGGGTTTCTTATTCGGCTGGTTGGAGTGTCCGGTAGCTGCCTTGTGTTCGGTAAAGGAATGTCCTAAACGGCTTTAACCCCTTTCATACTCGGGGTGTCGTTACAGGCAGCTTTCTATCTACCCTCAAGGTCTGGCCACACCAAACCTTCCAGATCCATTGAAAACCTGCCCTCAACATGGTGCGCCCCCACTTTCCAAAGTGAAGTGGGTGTCTATTGACATTTGCAGCCACCTACCTTTGACCTCTGGTCAGTAGAATGGGGATGGTGCTTTGTCATTGGAATAGTTTCCCATTGTTGGTGTCATTGGGGGGCATGGCGTCCCGTCGTTGGTGTCATTGGGAGGCATGGCGTCCCGTCGGTGTCATTGGGAGGCATGGCGTCCCGTCGTTGGTGTCATTTGGAGGCATGGCGTCCCGTCGTTGGTGTCATTGGGAGGCATGGCGTCCTGTCTTTGGTGTCATTGGGAGGCATGGCGTCCCGTCGTTGGTGTCATTGGGAGGCATGGCGTCCCGTCGTTGGTGTCATTGGGAGGCATGGCGTCCCGTCGTTGGTGTCATTGGGAGGCATGGCGTCCTGTCTTTGGTGTCATTGGGAGGCATGGCGTCCCGTCGTTGGTGTCATTGGGAGGCATGGCGTCCCGTCGTTGGTGTCATTGGGAGGCATGGCGTCCCGTCGTTGGTGTCATTGGGAGGCATGGCGTCCCGTCGTTGGTGTCATTGGGAGGCATGGCGTCCCGTCGTTGGTGTCATTGGGAGGCATGGCGTCCCGTCGTTGGTGTCATTGGGAGGCATGGCGTCCCGTCGTTGGTGTCATTGGGAGGCATGGCGTCCCGTCGTTGGTGTCATTGGGAGGCATGGCGTCCCGTCGTTGGTGTCATTGGGAGGCATGGCGTCCCGTCGTTGGTGTCATTGGGAGGCATGGCGTCCTGTCGTTGGTGTCATTGGGAGGCATGGCGTCCCTATCTTTGGTGTCATTGGGAGGCATGGCGTCCCTATCTTTGGTGTCATTGGGAGGCATGGCGTCCCTATCTTTGGTGTCATTGGGAGGCATGGCGTCCCTATCTTTGGTGTCATTGGGAGGCATGGCGTCCCTATCTTTGGTGTCATTGGGAGGCATGGCGTCCCTATCTTTGGTGTCATTGGGAGGCATGGCGTCCCTATCTTTGGTGTCATTGGGAGGCATGGCGTCCCTATCTTTGGTGTCATTGGGAGGCATGGCGTCCCTATCTTTGGTGTCATTGGGAGGCATGGCGTCCCTATCTTTGGTGTCATTGGGAGGCATGGCGTCCCTATCTTTGGTGTCATTGGGAGGCATGGCGTCCCTATCTTTGGTGTCATTGGGAGGCATGGCGTCCCTATCTTTGGTGTCATTGGGAGGCATGGCGTCCCTATCTTTGGTGTCATTGGGAGGCATGGCGTCCCTATCTTTGGTGTCATTGGGAGGCATGGCGTCCCTATCTTTGGTGTCATTGGGAGGCATGGCGTCCCTATCTTTGGTGTCATTGGGAGGCATGGCGTCCCTATCTTTGGTGTCATTGGGAGGCATGGCGTCCCTATCTTTGGTGTCATTGGGAGGCATGGCGTCCCTATCTTTGGTGTCATTGGGAGGCATGGCGTCCCTATCTTTGGTGTCATTGGGAGGCATGGCGTCCCTATCTCTGGTGTCATTGGGAGGCATGGCGTCCCTATCTTTGGTGTCATTGGGAGGCATGGCGTCCCTATCTTTGGTGTCATTGGGAGGCATGGCGTCCCTATCTTTGGTGTCATTGGGAGGCATGGCGTCCCTATCTTTGGTGTCATTGGGAGGCATGGCGTCCCTATCTTTGGTGTCATTGGGAGGCATGGCGTCCCTATCTTTGGTGTCATTGGGAGGCATGGCGTCCCTATCTTTGGTGTCATTGGGAGGCATGGCGTCCCTATCTTTGGTGTCATTGGGAGGCATGGCGTCGCTATCTTTGGTGTCATTGGGAGGCATGGCGTCCCTATCTTTGGTGTCATTGGGAGGCATGGCGTCCCTATCTTTGGTGTCATTGGGAGGCATGGCGTCCCTATCTTTGGGAGGCATGGCGTCCCTATCTTTGGGAGGCATGGCGTCCCTATCTTTGGGAGGCATGGCGTCCCTATCTTTGGGAGGCATGGCGTCCCTATCTTTGGGAGGCATGGCGTCCCTATCTTTGGGAGGCATGGCGTCCCTATCTTTGGGAGGCATGGCGTCCCTATCTTTGGGAGGCATGGCGTCCCTATCTTTGGGAGGCATGGCGTCCCTATCTTTGGGAGGCATGGCGTCCCTATCTTTGGGAGGCATGGCGTCCCTATCTTTGGGAGGCATGGCGTCCCTATCTTTGGGAGGCATGGCGTCCCTATCTTTGGGGGGCATGGCGTCCCTATCTTTGGGGGGCATGGCGTCCCTATCTTTGGGAGGCATGGCGTCCCTATCTTTGGGAGGCATGGCGTCCCTATCTTTGGGAGGCATGGCGTCATTGGGAGGCATGGTGTTCCTATCGTTGGTGTCATTGGGAGGCATGGCGTCGGTGTCATTGGGAGGCATGGCGTCGGTGTCATTGGGAGGCATGGCGTTCCTATCTTTGTCATTGGAAGGCATGGCGTCGGTGTCATTGGGAGGCATGGCGTCCCTATCGTTGGTGTCATTGGGAGGCATGGGGCCCCATTGCTGGGGTTAGTGTGAGTCATGTTACCCTGAGAGCCGGATAAAAGGACGCATTCGGCCCGTGGGCCACAGTTTGGAGACCACTGATTTGCATTATCCGTTTTGCCAGGTTTCCTGTACATTCCCTTAAAGAAAGCATTGTAGGGCTTGTATCGGGTACAGGGACATAACTGTGGTGTCTTTCACATTGGCCTTTGTGCCTTCATTGCATCGTTCATTGTTTCCCCCTCCTTGTCTGGCTCGTGTTCCCTGCTCGAAGCCCAGCCATCTGAGGCTATGATTATTATTCGGGGCACGGCCTCCGCCTCTATATGTAGCGGCAGAACGCCATGTGTGAGAGGCATCAGTAATCACATTTTCTAGTCTCTCTTATCTGCAGAACGGGGTTGGAGAGTTAAATTTAGCACAGTGTTTGGGGGCCCCCCGAGAGCGGAGGGGAGTCACTTCGCCGGCGTTTCACGTCACAGGCCGAGCCCCAGCCAGGAGGGGGGGAGGGGGGATATGAAAGCAGCGGCACAGGGGACTAGCAGTCACTTTATAGAAAATAAGCAGGACCCCATTAATTATTGAGCGGGTTATTTTTAGCCTGGCTCCCTTTTGTGCCGGAGAGATGTAAGCCTGCTTTGCTCTCCGCCCATCTCTGATGCGTTTTGGAAATGGATCGTCGGGTTGGGTGTTCAGCCGTCACGCCACCAAAACGTGACACATTGCAGGGGGGATTGTAAAAGGTTCAAGGCCCGGGGTGGGAGGGGGGAGGGGCACCTGAGGACACGACTACTGTGCTGCAAGAGATGGCAGCCAATCATCCGTGTACTACTACTGTTCTGTGTGCGCTTAACTAATAGGAGGTGCAATCTGATTGGTCGTGATGCCTGCCCACATATTACAGATCATTGCTTTGTGCAATGCGTTTTTAAAAGAGACCTCCAGAAATGATAAAGGACTGAAACGCACATCGCACTGTAGCGTTGTCACCCCAGCGCAGTGCATTGCAGCAAACCACAGTGTATGGTCAGGGCCGTCTTTATTGTTGTTTGGACCATGGGCAAAACGTTTTCGGTGGGGGGGGGGCCCATGCAATTTTGCTCTCCACCTGCTCTGAGACATACAATAAATATCAGCTAGACTTAAAATCAGATTACTGTATCAGATCAGGCAGTGATTGCGATTGGTTGCCAGAGGTTACAGCATATCATTACCACTTACTTGACTGGTTGCTAGAGGTTACAGCAAACATTGCGGCTCGCTGATTAGTTGCTAGAGGTTACAGCACTTGATTTCTTCTTGTTGGGTTGCTAGAGATTACTGTACAGTAATACTGCTCAGGGATTGGTTGCTAGAGGTTACAGCACATGATTTCTTCTTGTTGATAGGTTGCTAGAGATTACTGTACAGTAATTAGGGCTGGGGAAAAAATCTATTTGAATCGTGTTGCGAGGTCAAATCGATTCAGATTTTGACCAAATCGATTTTTTTATTTATTTTTCTCCAGACTAGGCCGAAGCCGTGGCCTTTTCCCAGGGGCTGTGGGCAGGATTTTTTTTTTTTTGGGCGAGGCCGAGGCCTAGTCCGCGGCCTTTTCCCAGGATTGCGGCGAGCTGCGGGCAGGATTTTTTTAGGCCAAGGCGTAGTCCACGGCCTTTTCCCAGGATCGCGGCGAGCTGCAGGCAGGATTTTTTTTAGCCGAGGCCTAGTCCGCGGCCTTTTCCCAGGATTGCGGCGAGCTGCGGGCAGGATTTTTTTAGGCCAAGGCGTAGTCCGCTGCCTTTTCCCAGGATTGCGGCGAGCTGCGGGCAGGATTTTTTTTAGACGAGGCTGAGGCCTAGTCCGCGGCCTTTTCCCAGGATCGCGGCGAGCTGCAGGCAGGATTTTTTTTAGCCGAAGCCTAGTCCGCGGCCTTTTCCCAGGATTGCGGCGAGCTGCCGGCAGGATTTTTTTTTAGGCGAGGCCGAGGCCTAGTCCGCGCCCTTTTCCCAGGATTGCGGCGAGCTGCAGGCAGGATTTTTTTTAGGCAAGGCCGAGGCCTAGTCCGCCGCCTTTTTCCAGGGTCGCGGCGAGCTGCAGGCATGATTTTTTTTAGGCGAGGACGAGGCCTAGTCCGCTGCCTTTTTCCAGGGTCGCGGTGAGCTGCAGGCAGGATTTTTTTTAGGCGAGGCTGAGGCCTAGTCCGCGGCCTTGTCCCAGGATTGCGGCGAGCTGCCGGCAGGATTTTTTTAGGCGAGGCCGAGGCGTAGTCCGCTGCCTTTTCCCAGGATCGCGGCGAGCTGCGGGCAGGATTTTTTTTTTAGGCAAGGCCGAGTCCGCGGCCTTTTCCCAGGATCATGGCGAGCTGCGGGCCGGATTTTTTTTAGGCGAGGCCGAGGCGTAGTCCGCTGCCTTTTCCCAGAATCGCGGCGAGCTGCGGTCAGGATTTTTTTTAGCCGAGGCCTAGTCCACTGCCTTTTCCCAGGATCGCAGCGCGCTAGGTTTAAGCCGCGCCTAAAAACTTAGGACCGGCGCAGTGTACATCAGGAAAAAAAACTTGATTTTGAATTGTGAATCAAGTATTTTTTTTTTTTTTTTCCCAAAATCATCCAGCTCTAAAGTAATACTGCTCACTGGTTGCTAGAGGCTACAGCACATCATCTCTTCACTGCAGAAGGACATGATATACATATGATAGCCGCCTTTATTTACATATGAATGCCACCGGCCTCGGCTATTTACATACGAATGTCTCTGCTATTTACATATTATTTACATCATGGTGCATGACTGTGTGGTGTTTTTTTTTTGTTTTTTTTTTTGTTTTTTTTGTTTTTTGTTTTTTAAAGGGTTGACGGCCTATTCTTTTGCGAGGGCTGAATTGGCACAACAGAGAAAAAAAAAGTTTTGCGTTTAGTGCAAAGGATTATCACAGTAAGATGTGAATGAGCCCAAAATCGTGGTAGGGTTTTAACCACTTCGGCCCCGGACCATTTGGCTGGCCAATCACCAGAGCACTTTTTGCGATTCGGCACTGCGTCACTTTAACTGTCGTGCGACGTGGCTCCCAAACAAAATTTACGTCCTTTTTTCCCCACAAATAGAGCTTTGTTTTGCTGGTATTTGATCACCTCTGCGGTTTTTATTGTTTGCGCTATAAACGAAAATAGAGTGACCATTTTGAAAAAAAAAGCAATATGAGCTTGAGGCCCTCCGTGACCAAGCTCAGGGGAGTTGTGTGAAACATGGGCGTGGCTTGAGTGGCGCCGGCTGAGGCCAGTGTTTAATTTTGGCTGAAAATTTCAATTTCGTTTTTAGTCTTGGGACTAAAATGGCATTTTAGTTTTAGAGGATGTATAGGGGGGATGCTTGATCCTATAGAGGATGAATTGGGGATGCTTGATCCTATAGAGGATGAATGGGGAATGCTTGATCCTATAGAGCAGGGATCCTCAAACTACGGCCCTCCAGCTGTTGCGGAACTACAAATCCCATGAGGCATTGCAAAATTCTGACATTCACAGACATGACAAGGCATTATGGGAATTGTAGTTCCTGAACACCTGGAGGGCCGTAGCTTGAAGACCCCTGCTATAGAGGATGTATGGGGGGATGCTTGATCCTATAGAGGATGTATGGGGGGATGCTTGATCCTATAGAGGATGTATAGGGGGATGCTTTAATCGACTAAAACCTATTTTAGTCATCTACAATCTTATGGGTGTAGTTAAATTGTAATGCATTATTTAAGCATTTCTCTACAATTTCCAAACTCATTATATACGGCTGGAGTGAAAAATCTCCTGTGTTATTATTTATGGTATTGAGGTATAAACATGCACTACAGACCAGTGTTCATTTTGACATCAAATTTTTATTTAGTTTTAGTCTTTTGACTAAAATACCATTTTAGTTTTAGTCGTATTTTAGTCGACTAAAATTGTATTAAGTTGGTAGACTAAGATGTTTGTTGGTTTTAGTCGACGAAATGAACACTGGCTGAGGCCCCCTTCATCTACATACTAATGCACTGCATTGGTGAGCGGCGCCTTTCCTTCTCTCAGATCTGTGTTGTGTTTACGAATACATTCTTCTATGCTTTGATTGGCCACAGCAATCCGCAGGTTCGCAGCCAAAATCGTTGGCTGCGAGCCTGCTGATGAACTGTGGTTGGACACAGTGAGGCAGGGGGGGCGAATCTGTAATCCTAGAAGTACGGCGGGTACGTCTAGGTGCCCAGGGGAGCCACCAGCCAGCAGTAAAATTACTGCTACTAGTAGACAGTCAGCATGTGGTTTAAGAATATAATAGCGAAAAGCATAATGCTAGCTACAGCATGAGAGGCAGGGGGCGGGCACGCCTGTAAACCACGGAAGTAGGACAAGGCGGATGGGTACATCACGGTACCGAAGGGGAGCCGCCCGCAGTAAATTTGATGGTTGCCATGTGGTTAAAGAATATAGTCACAAAGCGCATGAGAGGCAGGGGGCGGGCACGCCTGTAAACCAGGAAGTACGGCAAGACGTACGAGTACATCACGGTGCCGGGGGGAGCCGCCCGCAGTAACATTTACTAATAGAAGGTTGGCATATGGTTCAAGAATATCATCGCAAAAAGCATAATACTGGCTACAGCATGAGAGGCAGGGGGCGGGCACGCCTGTAAACCAGGGAGTACGGCAAGACGTATGGGGTACATCATAGTCCCAATAATGTGTCCGAAGTGTCTGCCATAATGTCGCAGTACCGGAAAAAAATCGCCGATCGCCACCATTACTAGTGTAAAAAAATAAAAAATATTAATAAAAATGCCATAAAACTACCCCCCTTTTTTTTTTTTTTTTTTTACGAAAAATATGTAGAAGAATACGTATCGGCCTAAACTGAGGAAAAAAAGTTTTATTTATATATATATATATATATATATATATATATATATATATATATATATATATATATATATATATATATATATATATATATATATATATATATATATATATATATATATATATATATATATATATATATATATATATATGTTTTTGGGGGATATTTACCTTGCATTTTTTTCAAAATTGTCGCTCTATTTTTGTTTATAGCGCAAAAACGAAAAACCGCAGAGGTGATCAAATGCTACCAAAAGAAAGCTCTATTTGTGGGGAAAAAGGACGCCAATTTTGTTTGGGAGCCACGTCGCACGACCGCGCAATTGTCGGTTAAAGCGATGCAGTGCCGAATCGCAAAAAGCGCTCTGGTCTTTGACCAGCAGTATGGTCCGGGGGTTTTAAGTGGTTAAAGAATATCCTCACAAAAAGCATAGGGGCAGATTCTCGTAGATCGCCGCATCTCTGCGGCGGCGTAATGTATCTCATTTACGTTACGCCGCCGCAAGTTTTACGGGCAAGTGCTTGATTCACAAAGCACTTGCCTGTAAAGTTGCGGCAGCGTAGCTTAAATCCCCCGGCGCAAGCCCGCCTAATTCAAATTAGGCGGGTAGGGGGCGTATAGCATTTAAATTGCGCGTGTTCCCGCGCCGAACTTAATACGCATGCGCCGTCCCTAAAATTTCCCGACGTGCATTGCGCTAAATGACGTCGCGAGGACGTCATTTGGTTTCGACGTGAACGTAAATGCCGTCCAGCCCCATTCACAGACGACTTACGCAAACAACGTAAATTTTTAAATTTCGTCGCGGGAACGACGGCCATACTTAACATTGGCTACCCCTCATATAGCAGGGGCAACTTTACACGTCGCAAATCTAACGTAAACGTTGTAACGTCACTGCGTCGACCGCGCGTACGTTCGGGAATTTGCGTATTTTGCTAGTTTGCATGCACGATCTTGCATTTAAGAGCCTTACGCCTGTCGGATCTAATGGTTATCTATGCGTAACTGATTCTAAGAATTGGTCGCATAGATACGACGGCCCAGATTAGGACTTGCGACGGCGCACATTGCGTTGCGCCTTCGTGAGCCCTTTCAGAATCTGGGCCATAGAATGTATGGAGGGGTGCTGCAATCTACAATGGGCAAAAATGTTGCCTTTCATTTTTTTATTTTTTTACTTTTGCCTTTTTTTTTTTTTATAAAGTTTTTTTTTCCAGATTGTGGAAATGAGTCACAACAGAAGCCCCTCAACGGCTTCTGTAAAACGTTTTCGGCTCCCGATTGCGTCTTCAGTCAGCGATGACGTCGGCGGGAGTCCAGTAAATATAAATTATAGTATTTGAGCTCTCTCGAGACCCGGCGACGGAAAGAGGACGCCAAACCAGCCTTGCGGCATCAGAAAAGGGCTTCATAGAAAAAAAATATATATATTTTATTACGCGATCCGAGAGGGAGACGTAATTCATCATAAAAAAAAAAAAAACCTCCTTGCCTTTTTTTTTTTTTTTTTACATTTTGATTTTTATTTGATGTCAACGAACGAGCTAATTTTAGCCTTCAAGGCAAAGAGTAGAAATTGCACGTCACCGGCGCGCTCTCATGAATTACACATTAAGCTTCGTTAGGTGTCGCCACTTATTTCAAGCAAGTGTAAAACAGATTGTCGTTAATAGGCGAACGCAATGCCTCGCCGTGCCGCGCTGGTTTGTAAGTGACGATTCTCCCGCTTTCTACGCAGAGTTGGTTTTTAATGGCATTAGATCAAAAGGCTCTTTTAATTCGCTATTTATTATTCCGCTAATCGGACGCTCCGCAAGAATTTTTTTTTTTTTTTTTTTTTTTTGCAGCCAGTGAAGTTGATGTGATTGACAAATATGCAAGTTTTCTCTTTTTATTTTTTTTACTTTCCAGCATGCTGGTCGGGGTGACTAATGTTGAAGTGAAAATGTATTTTAGCCAGATTCAGAAAGACTGGCTTAATTTTGTGCAGGCGTAGCGTATCGTATTTACGATATGCCGCTGTAAGTTAGAGAGGCAAGTGCTGTATTCACAAAGCACTTGCGTCCTAAGTTACGGCGGCGTATCGTAAATGTCCCGGCG
Source organism: Rana temporaria (assembly GCF_905171775.1). Classification (NCBI taxonomy): domain Eukaryota; kingdom Metazoa; phylum Chordata; class Amphibia; order Anura; family Ranidae; genus Rana; species Rana temporaria. Next base: position 10,653,031 of record NC_053499.1, read on the forward strand.
TAAGCGCGCCTAATTCAAATTGTGAAGAGGTGGGCGTGTTTTATGTAAACAAAAAGCATGACCCCACGTAAATTATGTTTTTAACGAACGGCGCATGCGCCGTCCGTGGACGTATCCCAGTGCGCATGCTCCAAATTACGCCGCAAGGACTTATTGGTTTTCGACGTGAACGTAAATTACGTCCAGCCCCATTCACGGACGACTTGCGCAAACAACGTAAAATTTTCAAAATTCGACACGGTTCCGACGTCCATACGTAACATTGGCTGCGCCATCTTTTTGGTGGATTAACTTTAGGCCTGAAAACGCCTTACGTAAACGGCGTATCTTTACTGCGACAGGCAAGCGTACATTCGTGAATAGGCGTATCTCGCTGATTTACGCATTCTAGGCGTAAATCGGCGTTCACGCCCCTAGCGGCAGGCCTAAATAGACAGCTAAGATACGACGGCGCAGGCTAGATTTAAGTGTATCTCAATTTGAGAATACACTTAAATATACGACGGCGCAGATTCAGAGTTACGACGGCGTATCTACTGATACGCCGGCGTAACTCTCTCTGAATCTGGCTGTTTATCTTTTAAGAGAAGGACAATAATTTCTTAACAAATTAGACCCTGATTTTAACCACTTAAGACCCGGACCATTATGCAGGTAAAGGACCCGGCCAGTTTTTTGCGATTCGGCACTGCGTCGCTTTAACTGACAATTGCGCGGTCGTGCGACGTAGCTCCCAAACAAAATTGGCGTCCTTTTTTTTCCCCCCACAAATAGAGCTTTCTTTTGGTGGTATTTGATCACCTCTGCAGTTTTTAAATTTTTTGTTAAAGACCGAATTTATAAAAAAAAAAAAAAATACAAAACTGTTTTATATTTTGTTATAAATTTTTGCAAACAGGTAATTTTTCTCCTTCGTTGATGTACGCTGATGAGGCGGCACTGGTGGGTGAGACTGATGAGGCACTGACTGGCACTACTGGTGGGCATTGATGTGGCAGTGATGGGCACTGATATATGTGGCACTTTTTACTGGTAGGCAGCACTGGTGGACACCAAGGGTCAGCACTGGTGGGCACCGAGGGTCTACACCAGTGGGTGAGACTGAGTCACTGACTGGCACCACTGGTGGGCATTGATGTGGCAGTGATGGGCACTGATAGGTGGCAATTTTTACTGGTGTTTACTGTGGGCACTGGTAGGCAGTACTGGTGGGCACGGAGGGTCGCCACTGGTAGGCACCAGTGGGTGAGACTGAGGTACTGACTAGCACCACTGGTGGGCATTGATGTGGCAGTGAAGGGCACTGATAGGTGGCACTTTTTACTGGTGGTCACTGTGGGCACTGGTAGGCAGTACTGGTGGGCACCGAGGGTCGGCACCGGTGGGTGAGACTGATGAGGCACTGACTGGCACCCCTGGTGGGCATTGATATGTGGCAGTGATAGGCACCGATAGGTGGCATTTTTTACTGGTGGGCACTGGCAGGCAGTACTGGTGGGCACTAATGAGGCCGATGTACCTCTTCCATTGGGGACTGATGTCCCTTACACAAGAGCCGGTGATCGGCGCTTTTTTTTTTTCCTCCTCGCGCTGTCGGCGTGAGGAGAAAAAAAACCCTGATTACCGAGCTTTGTTTACATCGCGTGATCGGCTGTCATTGGCTGACATCTGATCACGTGGTAAGGGGCCGGCCCTTTACTCGGATCTGTGATTACACGAGTCTCAGTGACTCGGTGATCATAGTGCGCGCCCTGTAGGGAACGCGTGTAAAGGGGAGGACGTCAATTGAGTGCCTCCCGGCGATTGGCGTCATTCGGCTATAGCGCGGACGCGAAGTGGTTGATATTTCTGTTTTCAGTAAATAAAAATAGTTTCTATGGTGTATTTTTCATATAGTCCACACAGCAAAGATGGAGGTACAATGTCAGAAAAAGTGCGGATTGTGTTTGGGATAATGCCGGGCCCATCTATCCCGGGTAATTCAGCGCTGAGTCATTTAAGGGCATAATTGGCTCTTAGCTTTCAGCTGCTTGTCAGAGTGTTTAAGAGTCATCTGAGTGACTGATGGCGTGCGTAACGCGCCGCGTCTCAACCAGACCTGCGAGCACCTCTTCTCTCCATTGACGAACTTTGCGCTTTTCTTTTTGTGTTTGGTTGCCAAACAAGCCGGGTGCCTTTCCTGACTCATACGTTGTTTCTGGAAAACTTTGACCTTCGTAGGACGCGGCGCTTATATAAAATAACGTATTGAACGCGTCACTATTTTTCTAGGTGGATCTATTTCTAAAGGTGGTATTGACGTGAAATTTTCACCACATGTCGGTAACGGTCCATACAAAACAAAGACGCCAAAACAAGTTCAGAAATAAAGTTCTGTGTAAAAAAAAAAAAAAACTGCACTTTTTCTGTGCGCAAAAAGAAACGGGGGGCCCAGATCCACAAAGAAATTACGCCGGCGTATCTATTGATACGCCGCGTAATTTCTAAGATGCCCCGTCGTATCTTTTGTTTTGTATCCGCAAAACAAGATACGACTGAATGTGGGCTCGATCCGACTGGCGTACGTCTTAGTACGCCGTCGGATCTTAGGTGCATATTAACGCTGGCCGCTAGGTGGCGCTTCCGTCTTCCGCGTCGAGTATGCAAATTGGCTAGATACGCCAATCCACAAACGTACGTCCGCCCGGCGCTTTTTTTTACCTCGTTTACGTAAGGCTTTTTTCGGCGTAACGTTACCCCTGCTCTGAGGTGTACGCAATGTTAAGTATGGACGTCAAGCCAGCGTAGAATTTTCCGTCATTTACGTAAAACGTCCGCGAATAGGGCTTTGCGTAAATTACATTCACGACGTCTAGGCATTGAGCGGGTGTAATTTAATTTGAAAATACGACGTGATACGCCGTACGAAAAAAGCGTCATTTACGTGGGGTCAAGCTTGTTTTACATAAAACACGCCCCCCTGTTCATCATTTAAATTCCGCGGCCTTACCCCGGGAGATTTGCGCTACGCCGCCGTAACTTTAGAGGCAAGTGCTTTGTGAATACAGCACTTGCCTCTCAAAGTAGCGGCGGCGTAGCGTAACTACGATACGCCTGCCTAAAAATACGCCGCCCTACGTGGATCTGGCCCTGACATTGTACCTCTATCTTTGTTATGTGGACTATATGAAAAAATACACCATAGGAACCATTTTTATTCACTGAAAGCAGAAATATCAACCACTTCGCGCCCGCGCTATAGCCGAATGACGCGAATTGCCGGGAGGCTGTCAATAGACGTCCTTCCCTTTTACACGCGTTCCCTACAGGGTGCGCACTATGATCACCGAGTCACTGAGACTCGTGTAATCGCATATCCGAGTAAGGGGCCGGCCCCTTACCACGTGATCAGCTGTCAGCCAATGACAGCTGATCACGCGATGTAAACAAAGCTCAGTAATCAGGTTTTTTTTTCTCCTCACGCCGACAGCGCGAGGAGAAAAAAAAAGGCGATCGCCGGCTCTTGTGTAAGGGACATCAGTCCCCAATGGAAGAGGTACATCGGCCTCATTAGTGCCCACCAGTACTGCCTGCCAGTAATGTGTATTCTATATCTATATATATATATATATATATATATATATATATATATATCTATATATCTATATATTATATATATTTTCATTCATTTGAATAAAATACAATATATTGAAAGGGGAAATCATCTGAGTGGTGATTGCACACCTGGACATTTAGGCCCGGATTCACGTAGGAGAGCGCATCTTTGTGCGGGCGTAACATATCCTATTTACGTTACGCCTCCGCAACTTTGACAGGCAAGTGCCGTATTCTCAAACCAAAGTTGCGGCGGCGTAGCGTAAATAGGCCGGCGTAAGCCCGCCTAATTCAAATGTGGTAGATGTGGGCGTGTGTTATGTAAATTTTATGTGACCCCACGTAAATGACGCTTTTTTACGAACGGCGCATGCAAGTATCCCAGTGCGCATGCTCCAAATTAACCCGCAAGAAGCCAATGCTTTCGACGTGAACGTAAATGACGCCCAGCCCTATTCGCGAATGACTTACGCAAACGACGTAAAAAAAAATTACATTTGACGCGGGAACGACATCCATACTTAACATTGGTACGCCGCATGTACGCCTCATATACGCCTCATATAGCAGGGGTAACTTTACGTTGGGAAAAGCCTAACGTAAACGGCGTATCTGTACTGCGTCGGCCGGGCGTACGTTCGTGAATTGGCGTATCTAGCTGATTTACATATTTCTAGGCGTAAATCAGCGTACATGCCTCTAGCGGCCAGCGTAAATATGCAGTTAAGATACGACGGCGTAAGAGACTTACGCCGGTCGGATCTAATACAAATCTATGCGTAACTGATTCTAAGAATCGGGCGCATAGATACGACGGCTCGGACTCAGAGTTACGACGGCGTATCTGGAGATAGGCCGTCGTAACTCGTATGAGAATCCGGGCCTAACTGTATATTCTGCTTTGCTGGCATTTTCCATCTCGCTTGTGGGCATGTGAAGCCCACAAGCGCCATCTTCCATTTTTATTTGTAGACCCCTGGTTTAGAGGAATGATTCAATATTGGGTATTTGGAGATCTCTAATAGAGGGTTGTTTTAAACTAGGTTTGTAGTCCTTTTTTTTTTTTCTGAATTAAAATTTTTCGGCTTGTGTTAACAGGACATTGCCAGTCTCCTCTGAACGATGGAGAGCGCAGCGCTCAGAAATACTTCCAGCCTTACTCCCAAGAAGAAGAAAAGACTTCCGAGGACCTGGAGGCAGACCCAAGTACCAGCTCCTCGCTGCATCTCGAGAGTAAGCATCAGTCTGATTTCATACCTTGTTGGAAATGATAAAAGCTCAGAAATAGTGGGAGGGGTGGAGTGACTCCCATCCAATCAGAATACGCGTTTACATTCTGGATGGACATAGAGGATATTGATTTTAGGAACACATTGGATATACACTATATGGCCAACGTTTGTGACACGCCCACTACATCTATATGAGAATGTTGAACGTACTAGACCAGAACTATGGATTGCAAGGAAGTGCAGTGGAATCTCGGATTACAAGCGTAATACGTTCCGGGAGAATGTTCGTAATCCAAAGCACTCGCATATCAAAGCGAGTTTCCCCATGGAAGTCAATGGAAAAACGAAAATAATTTGTTCCGCATTGACTTCAATGGCATGTAATTGGGGCCGAAACAACTAACCGATTAATCGACAACTAATCGATTGTGAAAATAATCGATTACAATTTTCTTAATCGATTAATCGACCAGTAACATAATGGGGTTAAAAAAATAAAATAAAATTAGCTCTTTTGTAGTACAAAAAAGCAAATCACTTCTGTAAATATCACTTTCACTGTCCCACAGTAAAAAAATGAACCCCTTAGGCCCCTTTCACACTGGGGCGTTTTTCGAGCGTTATTGCTGCGTTTTTCGATCGTTGTTGCAGCGTTTTTTCGGAGCGGTTGTTGCAGCGTTTTTCGGAGCGTTGTTGCAGCGTTTTTTCGGAGCGTTGTTGCAGCGTTTTTCGGAGCGTTGTTGCAGCGTTTTTCGGAGCGTTGTTGCAAGCGTTTTTCGGAGCGTTGTTGCAGCGTTTTTCGGAGCGAAGCCTCATCTGCAATCCCAATGTGCTGGTAAAGCACCACTAAGACTCTAACGTTTTAGGGCATTTTTGCAGTGCCTTGGTGTGAAAGGGTAAGGAGTTTTTACAGTGCTTTTCAATTCATTTCAATGGAGCGTTTTTCGAGCGTTGTAGCGTTTTTCGAGCGTTATTGCAGCATTTTTCGAGCGTTATTGCAGCATTTTTTCGAGCGTTATTGCAGCATTTTTCGAGCGTTATTGCAGCATTTTTCGAGCGTTATTGCAGCATTTTCGAGCGTATTGCAGCATTTTTTGAGCGGTATTGCAGCGTTTTCGAGCGGTATTGCAGCGTTTTTCGAGCGGTATTCGAGCGAAGCCTCATCTGCAATCCCAATGTGCTAGTAAAGCACCACTAAGACCCCTTTCAGGCTGGGGCGGGAGCCGCGGTGGCGGTATAACGCCGCTAAAAATAGCAGCGCTATAGCCGCCGGGATTGCCGCGGGAATCAGCCGCTAGTGGTGTGGGGCTGGACGTGTGACGTCATTGATTGATCGTGTGTTCCTGTTATAGGGAAACACAATGACGGCGCCACAGTGAAGAACGGGGAAGCTGTGTTTTACACACAGCTCTCCCATTCTTCAGCTCCGGGGACCGATCGTAGGACTCGAGCGGCGATCAAGTCCATGGACTCATGAACGCGAAGCTTCGGACCGGGTCTCGGGCGCGCGCCCGCGACCCACGGCTGGGCACTAGAGGACGTACCTGTACGTGCTTGTGCCCAGGCCGTGCCATTCTGCCGACTTATTTCTGCAGGTGGCGGTCCTTAAGTGGTTTAATCGAAACAATAATCGGCCAACTAATCGATTATGAACGTTGGTTGCAGCCCTACATGTAATACCGCATGCGGGAACTCACGGAAAGGCCTGAGGACAGCTCGGCTGACCTCTGCAAGGCTCGGAGAACGGCGGATCTCCAAGTTTTCCCAATATTGAATTAATAATTTCTGAACGTCTCCCGCGCCCCCCCCCCCCCCCCCCAAGGTACTGCACACCAATTTGGCTTGAATCCTGCTGATCTTGCTAGACAACACTCGCAAACCGAGTAAGGATTTAAAAAAATACAGTGCCCGTATTGCGCCCACTGATGCCTATGAAGGGGCACTATTGTATTGCGCTCACTGATGCCAATGAAGGGGCACTATTGCGCCCACTGATAACAATGGGACACATATTGGTTTCCTGAACACATGATCAATGTAAGCTGTCCCCCCTGAAAGTTTATCATTGTGCTGGAGGGGTATTGTCGGCACAAAAACCTCATTCCATCATGAATGCACATGTGCAGCGGTTGGATGTTAAAGCCCACTTTCTTGTCACTGCATATATTCATTACATGGTTTGGAGGAGGTTAAAGGATACAGGGACACAGAAAATGTACAAGAAAGAAAAAAATAAGAAAAATGTCTAAGGGCAAAGAAGAGGTAGATAATCCTGTGGGGTCACTTTAAATACTGTTATGAAGGGCGTTCTAAAGGTTCTATAGGGAATCGGATACAACTGGGAGCACCAACAGTAGCACATATACAGCATTTATTAGCATGGATAATCCCTTTGTCATCCTTTTTTCCTACTTTGTGAATTCCTCTCTCCCCCCTAGATGTTGTCTTGGCTGAATCAAACAATACAGAGGAACCCGCCCCTGAGGATCCAATGTCTGAAGAGATGCTGGCCCTGGTAGACGAGTTTGAAAACTCCTGGCCCCTAGAAGCCTTTGAAGGTGCCCTGGAGCTTAAAGGCAGGCGAATGGACCTTCAGGGAATAAGAGTGTTGAAGAAAGGGACTCAGGATGGCCAGTCGGGTTCCTGCTTTGGCGACTGTGATGATGATGATGATGAAGCTGAATGGGTAAGGAACTTTTTTTATATGGCTGCAATAAAATAATGGAAATATTTAATATTAGAAAATAATAGTACAGCGCTTAAATATATATAGATATCTCTCGATCTCGATCTCTATTTCGATCTCTATCTGGATCTCGATATCGATCTCGATATCGATCTGGATCTCGATATCGATCTGGATCTCGATATCGATCTGGATCTCGATATCGATCTGGATCTCGATATCGATCTGGATCTCGATATCGATCTCGATCTCGATATCGATCTGGATCTCGATATCTATATCGATCTGGATCTCGATATCGATCTCGATATCGATATCTATCTGGATCTCGATATCGATATCTATCTGGATCTCGATATCGATATCTATCTGGATCTCGATATCGATATCTATCTGGATCTCGATATCGATATCTATCTGGATCTCGATATCGATATCTATCTGGATCTCGATATCGATATCTATCTGGATCTCGATATCGATATCTATCTGGATCTCGATATCTATCTGGATCTCGATATCTATCTGGATCTCGATATCTATCTGGATCTCGATATCTATCTGGATCTCGATATCTATCTGGATCTCGATATCTATCTGGATCTCGATATTGATATATAATCTATAGTGACACAAAATTAAAATTATAAAGTGTTCTGGGGAATATTCGTAAACCAAAGTGTCCAATAAATATATAGTAAAATACACTGTCCAAAACGTATTTCTCAAAGATCAGTAAGCAATGTCCCCAAGTGCAAAATATTAAAGTACCTCCACTCTATCATCAGACATGTGAACCTGCTCCACCTTTATGCACTGAACAGACAGCTAAAATACAAAGGCATGTATAATAGCTATAACTGTGTCCATGCCCTCTCCTCCGCTATACAGCTTCAAGTCACGAGCATGAACTCCTAGACCTGGGGTCTCCAAACTGCGGCCCGAGTGCCAGATGTGGCCCTTTGCTAGCCTTTATCCGGCCCTTGGGGCACTATTCTTCCCACTGACACCAACAATGGGGCGCTATATCTTCCACTGATAACAATGATGGAATACTCCTCCTATTGACCCCATCCCTGAGGCCATATTCTCACGGATGGGGGCCCGTGACATTTTATATCCCCTTCTGGTCACAATCCGGCCCTCCTAAAGTCTGAAGGACAATAAAGTGGCCCTTTGTTTGAAAAGTTTTTGGTCCTAGACCAAAAAAAGCTCACACTACGAAGCCCGAGATGAGGTATATAGTACAGCCATTTATTATTAAAACCGCCAGCACAAATCGATAAATAAATCCACATGATTAAAACAAATGGTCCGGACTCACAGTAATGGCGGCTGATCCGAATTTTAGAAGGGGCTGTGTGACGTCGGCACGCTAGACCCTCCCAACACGTTTTGTACGCACGTCCTCAGGGGATACAGCTACTTGCTGCTGGTATTCATCTTTAGCTATGCTAGACATTATTTAGAAGTTTGCCTCGGAGACATGACACATCCTTTCCTTTGTTTAATATTTTGCAGATTACTTTTCAAGTCAAACGTCTTAAGAAGCCAAAATTGGATAATATGGCGGACCTTCCATACGGGGCTTATGAAGATGCTGTTGATGGAGGAAGTGATGACTTGCAAGCTGCACTGGAAATTAGTGGTCCAAAAATACCTGCTCCGGGTCCACAAGGTTAGCATACCTTTTATTCCTGTCTCTTCTGCACTGAATAAAAGGCGACCATATGTACAAAATTATTGGTGACCAATCAAAGCATTAACTGTTGTCCATAGAACACATTTAACCTATGGAGACCCCCCCCACCGGGCCCATGGATCTCCCCAATGGGGACACAAACGGCAAAAAAACGGCTGTGATTAAACCAGCCCATTGACTATGCAAATTTCTTTCCTTCCACCATGGGTGGAAGGAAAGTACGGTGGAACCTCGGATTACGAGCATAATCCGTTCCGGGAGAATGCTCGTAATCCGATGTATTCGCACATCAAAGCGAGTTTCCCCATTGAAGTCAATGAAAACTAAAATTTGTTCCGGATTGACCTTCAATGGTATGCAATACCGCATGCAGGCAGAGGTGGGGGGGGGGGGTGCCAGAGAGCCTCGTAAATACTCGTAAAGGGCTGAGGGCACCTCTGCTGAACTTGGAACACATCGCAAATGGCCAGAGCTGCAAAATCCTTGGGGGGGCCAGAGCTGCAAAATCCTTGGGGGGGCCAGAGCTGCAAAGTCCTTGGGGGGGGGGGGGGGGCAGAGCTGCAAAGTCCTTGGGGGGGGGGGGCAGAGCTGCAAAGTCCTTGGGGGGGGGGGGCAGAGCTGCAAAGTCCTTGGGGGGGGGGGGGGGGCAGGTCATCAGTTCTGGACTGTCAGTGTTATAAAATACGTTTTCTGCTGCCTACAATGCGAAAGAGTGCAGCCTGCTGCCCCCTGGCAGCAAAACCTGGCCTTTTACACACTCCCAGCCTGCAGGGACAAATGAGGATGCCTCCAAGGAGTGTGTAAAATGCCAGGTTTTGCTGCCAGGGGCTGCACTCTTTTTGCATTGTAGGCAGCAGAAAACGTATTTTATAACACTGCCAGTCCAGCACTGATGACCTGTCATTACAGCTGGCACACGTGTGCAGCATGCTGCCCCCTGGCAGCAAACTTGGCCTTTTACACACTCCCAACCTGCAGGGATCTGCAGCACAAGTCCCACCCGGCCCACCTTTTTGTCACTGCTTTAACACACACATCTTGGGATTTGGTGATTGCCATTGGTTTTCTAGTTCCCAAGGTCCCCACTATATTGCCTCTCTAATGTAAGGACAGGAGCTGGCGGCAAAGTGAGGTCACAGTCTCCCCGCCAGGTGTCTACGATCAACCAGTTGCCGACCCCTAGTTTGAATATAAAAAATTAAGCTGTACCTTCAAAGATCACGTTGGATAGTTGCCTCTTCTGTCTGCACAGCCAATCGCATCTGCAGTGAAATTATCAATTGAAGAATCTTCAGAAACCAACGCTACGGGAGTCTCGGTCTGTGGCTGTGCTCAGTGGTTCCTCCCACCAATGTCCGCTAAAGTGCCCTATAGTGATGTAGGGGGACGGCGGGAGTAGCCACTGAGCACAGGGGGGGGGGGGGGGGGGAGAGGTGATTAATACGACCAGAAGTGTTGTTTGCTGAAGAATCTTCAGTAGAAGTACAGCGACTTATTATTCATGTCCTGTCTTGGATTTTTCTCATCTTTTGACTTTTGTGCACATCTCACGCAGGCAGACGACCCGATTACCGCAGTCTGGATGGCCGAGTCCAGATGAGTGCCTGAAGTTGCGCCGTGTTGAATTGTCTACAGTAGCCAGTACATGGTTGGCTGTATCCGCAAAAAATATAGAGTAAGTACATCTTTTAGGTTGGGGGGTCATCCTAGGTCTGTTCCTTTTTGGCGGGGACCACAAGCTTTAAAACAGAAAAACCTGACAGGGGTTCTAATCTTTACCGCATTTTCCAAAACCTTTAAAAAAAATGTTTTGGTTTTAGATGCACTTTAATGAAAATGAAGGCAAATTGTTCACATAATGTACAAAACCCTTTACATTGTTTGCATTTCCATCGGTTTAAAATGAAATGTTCTTCTCTTACTCTCGAATTTTTCTCTTAGCATTACAGAACATGTGGACTTTGCCACTCCGCTGCAAGAACCAGGGGTGGAGCCTCTCTGTAATGCCAACATGGCGGCCAGTATGCATACACTGGATCACCTGTACGGGGTTGCCAATAGAGTTGCTATACACTACACTGGGGAGAGCCAGCTGAAAGAGGTAAGTGTTTTTTTCACCTTCATGGGTTCTATGCGTTTGTGGACCCATGGCTGGCGCTTGGGGCCCATGGCTGTCGCTGGGGGCCCATGGCTGGCGCTGGGGGCCCATGGCGGACACTAGGGACCCATGGCCAAACCACGGCCATTAAAATGGGCTGGCACTGGGGACCCATGGCCAAACCACGGCCATTAAAATGGGTTGGCCTCCTAAAAGCTTTCCTCAAGATCTTGGAATGTGTCTGTGGGAATCTGGGCCGTTCAGCCAAAAGTTGATTTGTTAGATCAGTTTGGAAGTGCCCAATTGTCTGCCTTGTCTAATGTCTCCTTGTATGCAGTAGGATTACCAGTGCCCTTCACTAGAAACACTTGAACTCATTTTTTGTTGAGGTGTCCCACATACTATTGCCCACGTCTTGTCTCCTATTCTGTGCATGCAGTACACCCAAATTCTCCCTGGTAGGCTGTTGATGCCATTACGTGTTTATCTTTCAGGTTTTACAGAACCTTGGCAAGGACAAGTACCCACCACAATCTTTAGAGCAAGTGGGAGCCAGAATAATGAAAATGCTGGAAAAGGTGATTAAAGCTGTTTTTTGTTTTTTTTTTCTGTCATTATTAGTCAGGGATGTTGGAAAGCTTTCGGTTCCAGAAAGACTGGCTGCTACCAGGGCCGATCCTGGGGTTACAGGCGCCTGGGTGCAGAAATTTCTGGCGCCCCCGCATTGGTCGTCGTCATGTTACTAACTCCTCCCCTTTACAAATGTTTCTATGGCAACGACTCAACCACAGAGATGCTCCCCCATGAAGTCTTCATTACCCTTGGATCCTTACATGATCTCTTAACAATAAACAAAATACAGGAAGAGGACACAGAGAGGGCTTCTGTGAGAGAGTCTGTTAGATGTTTGGCGCCCCCACCTCTGCAGGCGCCTGGGTGCAATGCACTCTGTGCACCCTGCCTAGGATCGGCCCTGGGCTGCTCCCCCTCCCCCATGTGAGCCAAGGTCTTAGCAATGGCCAGGGACACCTCATGTGATTTGCATTGATGGTCATTACAGCCCACTAGGCTTCCGATGCCACTGCCAGGACCTTGTCTGTCATCTGAAATACAGAACACCTGGTTTGGACTGTTCACTAATTTCTCCCTGAGATATTATAATATCCACCCCTCTACTATGATTACCTTCACCTGATTCTCTAACCATTGGTCTCTGGACATTTCTTTCTCTCTCCCCTCTTGGCCCTATCCCCTCTACTAGGTTTATTCTTGTTAATTATCTGATAAACCAACTGTAATAGTAGATTATTATGGTTTATTATCTGATATACCAACTGTAATAGTAGATTAATTGTTATCTGATTTACCAACTGTAATAGAGATGCTTTGAATGGCTGGGATTTTTGACCTTCGAACCAAATAAAGCCAAGAGAGAAACTTGGCCCTAATTTAGCATAAATTATTCCTCCAGCTATTCTACAACACATTAACGTTATATTTCTTTATAGGTTCATTCAATTCTATTATAGATGACATAATTATATTATATTATTTCAATCAACTTAATTTCTCAATTACTTGTGTCAAATAGCTGCCATGAAGCTATGATATATGACATTTAATGTTACATAATCTTATCCTACAATCCGCTAGGTTATCCATTTTTTTTTTTGCATTTATAAGAGTTTGGGCCCTTTCACAGGGCGGACCGGTGTTCAGGTCCACCTGTCAGTTTTTTAGGGGACCTGAACGGGCGCTCCGCGCATCTCTATGGAGCCACGGATGTCAGAAGGTGACATGCCCGCTGACATCCGATTCGCCAAAGTGTGACGGAGGAAAACCCTATTTCCATCCGTTGATCAGATCGGATGACAACGGACTCTACGGTCCGCCTTGGTCCGATCAGAGGCGTTGCTAGGGGGGTGCGGTCCGCACCCAGGTGACATGCCCAGCAGGTGACACCCGCCAGAGGGGTGACAACGGGGCCGCCGCACCGCTAAACACCGTACTGTATTGATTGGGCGGTGCGAGCAGGGCATCTAGCCGTGCGGGGAGGCTGCCTGTAACATTCCTCAGTCAGGCTATCCCCGTGTGAGCCGGAGTTGGTGGGCGGAGCTGTGGGTGTGGCTGCCTCCTCTTTCCTCCCACAGACTCCTTCACCATCGATGATGCTGCAGCTCAAGCTGCTAGAGGTGAGGACACAGCAGCCCCGCCCACAAGCCCGGGTCTTCATCTGCATTCATGCTATGTAAGTAAGTTACTCTGCAGTGTCACTACATAGAGTTCCAAGATGCACTATGCCACCCCAGCCTTCCCTGTACCACCCCAGCCTTCCCTGTACCACCCCAGCCTTCCCTGTGCCACCCAGCCTGCCTATGCCACCCCAGCCTGCCCTGTACCATCCCAGCCTGCCCTGTGCCATCCCAGCCTGCCTGTGCCATCCCAGCTGCCCTGTACCGCCCCAATCTGCCCTATGCCACCCTAACTTGCCCTGTGCCACCCCAAACTACCGTATATCACCCCAACATGCCGAAAAACGATCGTGTGTATGCGGCATAAGAGAACAAAAAAGACGTCTAGAGAGGGATGGTGAAAACAAACAAGAAATGAGGATAGAGAGAGATAAAAGGGAAAGAAAGGAGAAACAAAGAGAGTACTATAAATGTACTATAAGGGGTTTTAATATTGTACGAGTGGAAAGGAACTCAGGAGCGCTAAATGTCCGTGGGTTAGGGCTCAAATTACTTGTGCCGACAACCCACGATAGGAAAATAATTTTACAGTTCGGGGTCCCCACAACTTGGGAAATTTTATCAAGGAGTCACGGCACTAGAAAGGTTGAGAACCACTGCCTTATTGTAACAAGCGAATTAATGCTTTCAGTGTTCATTTCTGTTGATGTCCCCTCATCCCTTTTTTGCTTTTTCCCCTCACCCTGTAGAACCAGACATCGTGGGTTTTTATCCAGTATGGCCGCCTTGTACTGGAGAGTAAGAAGGAAAAAAAAGCCATAGACTGCTTACGCCAAGCTTTGCACTACGCCCCTCATCACATGAAGGTCAGTCATTGTCCATTTCAAGAATTTCTTCCATCAGGATTCATGTTTGTGCAAAAAAATCTGCGCTAAATCATCCTGGCGGTCCCAATGTTCATGAAGCCCAAATGGATTCCACCTTCAACGACCCAAAATGACCTGTAGGTTTCCATCAACTTGAACACCAATGTATGCGCCGAAGCCTTGCTGCCTCTTCAATTGGGGAAAACCAGGGCTAAAGACAAACACAAAAGAAGGTGCACCAGCCAAGCGCATTACTGTAGAACTCTTTATCCACTTAAAGGGATTGTAAAGGTACAATTTTTTTACCTTAGTGCAGTCCTAGTTCACTTACCTCATGCTTCCATTTTTGCTTTTAAATGTCCTTATTTCTTCTGAGAAATCCTCACTTCCTGTTCTTCTGTCTGTAACTCCACACAGTAATGGGAGGCTTTCTCCCTGGTGTGGAGTGTCGTGCTCGCCCCCTCCCTCTGACTACAGGAGAGTCAGGACACCCACTAAAACACAGCTTCTTTATCTACAATGTAGAGCGTCCTGACTCTCCTGTAGTCCAAGGGGGGGGGGCGAGCACGACACTCCACACCAGGGAGAAAGCCTCGCATTACTGTGTGGAGTTACAGACAGAAGAACAGGAAGTGAGGATTTCTCAGACGAAATAATGATATTTAAAAGCAAAATGGAAGGATGAGGTGAGTGAAGGAGGACTGCACTAAGGTAAGGGAAGATATTTAGGGGAAAAAATTACCTTTACAAC